>NC_082710.1:112467123-112739573 GCF_030144855.1 Hypanus sabinus | reverse complement strand
CAGACTGGAGTGGTGATGCACTGTTCTACTGTGCAGCGACATCTGCACAAATATGACCTTCATGGAAGAGTCATCAGAAGAAAACCTTTCCTGTGTTCTCACCACAAAACTCAGCGCCGGAAGTTTGCAAAGGAAACATCTAAACAAGCCTGATGCATTTTGAAAACAAGTCCTGTGGACTGATAAAGTTAAAATTGAACTTTTTGCCCACAATGAACAAAGGTATGTTTGGAGAAAAAAAGGTGCAGAATTTCATGAAAAAAGAACACCTCTCCAACTGTTAAGCACGGGGGTGGAGCAATCATGTTTTGGGCTTGTGGTGCAGCCAGTGGCCCGGGGAACTTTTCATTGGTAGAGGGAAGAATGAATTCAATTAAATACCAGCAAATTCTGGAAGCAAACATCACACCGACTGTAAAAAAGCTGAAGATGAAAAGAGGATGGCTTCTACAACAGGATAATGATCCTAAACACACCTCAAAATCCACAATGGACAACCTCGAGAGGCACAAGCTGAAGGTTTTGCCGTGGCCCTCACAGTCCCCCGACCTAAACATCATCGAAAATCTGTGGATAGACCTCAAAAGAGCAGTGCATGCAAGACGGCCCAAGAATATCACAGAACTAGAAGCCTTTTGCAAGGAAGAAAGGGTGAAAATCCCCCAAACAAGAATTGAAAGGCTCTTAGCTGGCTACAGAAAGCATTTACAAGCTGTGATACTTGCCAAAGGGGGTGTTACTAAGTGCTGACTATCCAGGGTGTCCCAATTTTGCTTCGGGCCCTTTTCCTTTTTTGTTACTTTGAAACTGTAAAGGATGGAAATAAAAAAGTAATCTTGCTTAAGATAATAAAGGAATGTGTCATCTTTAACCTTATACCTTTTGGAAATCAGGTCATCTTCTACTCACTTAACTACTTACAGTAACAGAAATTTTAACTGGGGTGCGCAAACTTTTGCATACCACTGTAGGTATAAAGACACACTACTAGAAATCGCTCAGACCAAGCATTTCTCCAACAATATAACTTCTTTGTAGTCTGACTGGATCAGAGCAGAGAAACTGGGAGTACAAGAAAATTAACTGAAGCACTGTGGTACAAAAGACAACAGAAGTCCTTTTGAGGGAACAAGAGGTGTGAGATGCTATTATGGGGTGTTGGCAGTTTACAATTTATATTGATGATCTAGTTGAAAGGCCCAAACTTACTGTTTCCATGTTTACTGACAATCAAGAGATAGAAGTTGTACAGTTTTGGATGTACAGTAGCTCCTCAGTAGGAAGTAAATGCTCCAGTGTTGTCTTCCATGTGTAAAGCAAAGCAATAGAAAGGACAAAGGAGAAGGACATAGATAAGACCAAAGAGAATGTACAGTATGAGCAGTCAGGGTACAAATTAAAAAGAACTACAAAAATTACCTCTTGACTATGGGTCGATGAGATCACAGAATATACTGAAAGGCTAAAGGATTGGTTTGAAAGCATTGGAACCTAATGCACGGGCCACCAGTATAACTCCTGGGGAAAGTGGAGGCGGAGAGGATAGATGACCATGAAATATAGGGAAGGAGGAGGGGAACCAGAGGAAGGTGATGTGCCATATATTCCATATATGATAAAAGAATTGCATGAGGGCAGCAGAGGAGAAGAGATAGAGGTAAGAAAGTAACTAAAATGGGGAACGGGAAAAGAGAGAAGGAAGAGGGGAAAGGGGAATAGAGGGGAGTAAAATTGTAATGTCATCAGTGGAAAGAAACAAGGGGTATAAGTCATTTTTCATGAGACTGTAAGTCAACAGAAAGAAAGGGGTGGTGATGTATATGTACACAATCTGTTTAAGGGATGTAACATTGAACAATGGTTCAATGGTTTCATTCATATCAGAGAATGGATACAATATACAACCAAAATTCCTTGCTCTCCGCAGACATCCTTGAAACTGAAAAAAAAACTACAAAGAATGGATGACAGAAAACACCTGAAAGACCCCTGCCCCCTCCTGCGCTCAAGCAGCAGCAAGCAGCATCATGAGATGCTGACACAATATCATGAGATGCTGACTGAAATGAAGCTAAAAGGCTGCTTTGGATTTCCATAGGGTATTGTCTTTTCTCAGCCCTGCTCTTCTCCTCCCCTGCCCTCATGCAATCCTTTTGTCATAATATGGACTTTGCTTGAGTAGTCGTTTTCCTAGAAGTGTGATAAGATCAAGCATGTGGAAGAACGCTCACAGGGGAGTAGAACTATTTAAGAAGACAGGAAGGAGGATCACAGACTGAGGACAATATTCCCTGTGTCCAAGGGATTGCAGAAATCAAAGGATGTGAGCTGTTCATCAACAACTGTTGCCAAGAATGAACATCATATTTCTGAAATTCATGGAACTTTTACACAAACAACACGCTGTTTTGTGTTTTGTCTAGTTCAAGCACTGTTCCAGTTTTATCCTGGGTGATGGTGCCTTTTTTAAGGCATCGCTCCTTGAATATGTCCTGGATGCCCACAATGGAACTGAAGAATTCACATCTTTCTGCAGCTTAATTTGATCCTGTGCAGTGACGCCCCCCCCCCCACCCCATACCAGACAGTGATGAAACCAGTTAGAATTGTCTCCAGGGTACATCTGTAGCGGTTTGTGAGTGTCTTTGGTGAAATACCAAATCTCCTCAAACTCCTAAAGAAGTATAGCCGCTCTCACGACTTCTTTGCAACTGCATCAATATGCTGAGACCAGATTAGATCCTCAGAGATGCTGACAGTCAGGAGCTTGAAATTGTGCACCCTTTCTATTACTGAGCCTTCGATGAGGAGTAGTGTGTGTTCCCTCATTTTACCCTTTCTAAAGTCTATAATCAATTCATTGCTCTTACTAATGTTGAGTGCAAGGTTAATGCTGAAACACCCCTCAACCAGCTGATCTATCTCCCTCAGTTTCTTCCCCTCTGCCATCTGATTCCTAAATGGACATTGAACCCAAGAACGTTGCCTCACTTCTATTATTTCTGTTTTTGCACTATTTCTAATTGAACTACTTAATACAGTATATATACTTACTGTCATTAATTAATTTATTTTCTGTATTATAGAAACATAGAAAACCTACAGCATAATACAGGCCCTTCAGCGCACAATGATGTGCCGAACATGTACTTACTTGAGAAATTACCTCTATTGTTCTGAGCTCTATGTGCCTATCCAGGTGTCTCTTTAAAGACCCTATTGTATCTACCTCCACTGCAGTTGCTGGCAGTCCATTCTGCTCACTCACCACTCTCTGTGTATAACAACTTACTCCTAACGTCTCTCTGTACCTACTTCCAAGCACCTTAAAACAATGCCCTGTCATGTTAGCCATTTCAACCTTGGGAAAAAGCCTCTGACTATCCACACAATCAATGCCTCTCATCATCTTATATGCCTCTATCAAGTCCCCTCTCATCCTCTGTTGCTCCAAGGAGAAAAGGCAAAGTTCACTCAACCTATTCTTGTATGGCACGCTCCCCAATCCAGGCAACATCCTTGTAAACCTCCTCTGTACCCTTTCTATAGTTCCAACATTTTTCCTGTAGTGACCAGAACTGAGAACAGTACTCCAAGTGGGGTCTTATGAAGGTCATATATAGCTGCAACATTACCCCTCGGCTCTTGAAATTAACCTCACGGTTGATGAAGGCCAATGTACCATATGCCTTCTCAACCACACAGTCAAGATGCGCAGCCCCAAGATCCCACTGATCCTCCACACTGCCAAGACTCTTGCCATTAATAGAATATTCTGCCATCATATTTGACCTACCAAAACGAACCATCTCACACTTATCTGGGTTGAGTTTCATAATGGTGTTAAGAAGTTTGATGACATAATCTAAACCTTTCCAGACTGTAAGGCCATAAGACATAGGACAGAATTAGGCCATTCAGCCCATCGAGTCTGCTCCACCATTTCCATCATGGCTGAGCCTGGATCCCAGTCAACCCCATACATCATATCCTTTAATGCCCTGACCAATCAGGAAACTATCATCTTCTGCTTTAAATATACCCACACCACAGTCTGTGGCCTTGTATTTGACTAAATACGGTCTGTGTATTTGTTTGAGAGATTAAACAAGTAAATAGGAAGAGTAGAAAGTTTCAGGTAACAGTGGGCGGAAAGTAGTGAGATCCCTATCAATCACAGTACCAATAATGATCTCATCTTGATTAACTTTGAAGGTGAAAAAGTCTATGTAACATTCACTCAGGTTAGTTAATCCAGAATCGTAGTTGCAGGTGTCATGGATAAAGAAAATTATCTGAACACTTACACTCAGTGGCCACTTTATTAGATTTGTTAATACAAAAATCTAATCATCTGATTGTGTGGTAGCAATTCAATGCATAAAAGTTTGCATACATGGTCAAGAGATTCAGTTGTTGTTCAGACCAAACATCAGAATGGGGAAGAAATGTGATTTTAGTGACTTTGACTGTTGAATAATTGTTGGTGCCAGACAAGGTGATTTGAAACTGCTGATCTCCTGGGGTTTTCATGCGCAACAGTCTCATGAGTTGATAGAGAATAGCACCAAAACTGAAAAAAAAACATCCAGTGAGTGACAGTACTGTGAACAAAAAAAGCCTTGTTAATGAGAGCGGTCAGAGGAGAATGGCCAGACTGGTTCAAGCTGACAGAATGGTGTCAGTAACTCAAATGATCACGTTACTACAGTGGTGTGCAGAAGAGCATCTCTCAATGTACAATGTGTCAAGCCGTAAAGCGTAAAGCAGAAGACCACACCAGGTTCCACTCCTGAACCTAATAAAGTGGCCACTGAGTGTAGATCAGAAGTCAGTTGTGACAGTTGGGTTAAGCAATGGGCTGCACTAGCCATTGGTTATGGACAGGAGGATCTGATTATGAGTCATATACAGTGGCATGCAAAAGTTTGGGCACTCCTGGTCAAAATTTCTGTTCCTGTGACTAGTTAAGTGAGTAGAAGATGAACTGATCCCCAAAAGTCGTAAAGTTAAAGATGAAACATTCTTTTCAACATTTTAAGCAAGATTAGTTTATTATTTTTGTTTTGTACAATTTTAGAGTGAAGAAAATTAAAGCAGCATCACGCAAAAGTTTGGGCACCCCAAGAGATTTGAGCTCTCAGATAACTTTTACCAAACTCTCAGACCTTAATTAGTTTGTTAGGACTATGGCTTGTTCACAGTCATCGTTAGGAAAGGCCAAGTGATGCAAATGTCAAAGCTTTATAAATACCCTGACTCCTCAAACCTTGTCCCAACAATCAGCAACCTTAGGCTCCTCTAAGCAGCTGCCTAGCACTCTGAAAATTAAAATAAATGATGCCCACAAAGCAGGAGAAGGCTATCGGAAGATAGCAAAGCGTTTTCAGGTAGCCATTTCTTCAGCTCGTTATGTCATTAAGAAATGGCAGTTAACAGGAATGGTGGAGGTCAAGTTGAGGTCTGAAAGATCAAGAAAATTTTCCGAGACAACTGCTCGTAGGATTGCTAGAAAGGGAAATCAAAACTCAGGTTTGACTGCAAAAGACCTTCAGGAAGATTTAGCAGACTGGAGTGGTGATGCACTGTTCTACTGTGCAGCGACATCTGCACAAATATGACCTTCATGGAAGAGTCATCAGAAGAAAACCTTTCCTGTGTTCTCACCACAAAACTCAGCGCCGGAAGTTTGCAAAGGAAACATCTAAACAAGCCTGATGCATTTTGAAAACAAGTCCTGTGGACTGATAAAGTTAAAATTGAACTTTTTGCCCACAATGAACAAAGGTATGTTTGGAGAAAAAAAGGTGCAGAATTTCATGAAAAGAACACCTCTCCAACTGTTAAGCACGGGGGTGGAGCAATCATGTTTTGGGCTTGTGGTGCAGCCAGTGGCCCGGGGAACTTTTCATTGGTAGAGGGAAGAATGAATTCAATTAAATACCAGCAAATTCTGGAAGCAAACATCACACCGACTGTAAAAAAGCTGAAGATGAAAAGAGGATGGCTTCTACAACAGGATAATGATCCTAAACACACCTCAAAATCCACAATGGACAACCTCGAGAGGCACAAGCTGAAGGTTTTGCCGTGGCCCTCACAGTCCCCCGACCTAAACATCATCGAAAATCTGTGGATAGACCTCAAAAGAGCAGTGCATGCAAGACGGCCCAAGAATATCACAGAACTAGAAGCCTTTTGCAAGGAAGAAAGGGTGAAAATCCCCCAAACAAGAATTGAAAGGCTCTTAGCTGGCTACAGAAAGCATTTACAAGCTGTGATACTTGCCAAAGGGGGTGTTACTAAGTGCTGACTATCCAGGGTGTCCCAATTTTGCTTCGGGCCCTTTTCCTTTTTTGTTACTTTGAAACTGTAAAGGATGGAAATAAAAAAGTAATCTTGCTTAAGATAATAAAGGAATGTGTCATCTTTAACCTTATACCTTTTGGAAATCAGGTCATCTTCTACTCACTTAACTACTTACAGTAACAGAAATTTTAACTGGGGTGCGCAAACTTTTGCATACCACTGTAGGTATAAAGACACACTACTAGAAATCGCTCAGACCAAGCATTTCTCCAACAATATAACTTCTTTGTAGTCTGACTGGATCAGAGCAGAGAAACTGGGAGTACAAGAAAATTAACTGAAGCACTGTGGTACAAAAGACAACAGAAGTCCTTTTGAGGGAACAAGAGGTGTGAGATGCTATTATGGGGTGTTGGCAGTTTACAATTTATATTGATGATCTAGTTGAAAGGCCCAAACTTACTGTTTCCATGTTTACTGACAATCAAGAGATAGAAGTTGTACAGTTTTGGATGTACAGTAGCTCCTCAGTAGGAAGTAAATGCTCCAGTGTTGTCTTCCATGTGTAAAGCAAAGCAATAGAAAGGACAAAGGAGAAGGACATAGATAAGACCAAAGAGAATGTACAGTATGAGCAGTCAGGGTACAAATTAAAAAGAACTACAAAAATTACCTCTTGACTATGGGTCGATGAGATCACAGAATATACTGAAAGGCTAAAGGATTGGTTTGAAAGCATTGGAACCTAATGCACGGGCCACCAGTATAACTCCTGGGGAAAGTGGAGGCGGAGAGGATAGATGACCATGAAATATAGGGAAGGAGGAGGGGAACCAGAGGAAGGTGATGTGCCATATATTCCATATATGATAAAAGAATTGCATGAGGGCAGCAGAGGAGAAGAGATAGAGGTAAGAAAGTAACTAAAATGGGGAACGGGAAAAGAGAGAAGGAAGAGGGGAAAGGGGAATAGAGGGGAGTAAAATTGTAATGTCATCAGTGGAAAGAAACAAGGGGTATAAGTCATTTTTCATGAGACTGTAAGTCAACAGAAAGAAAGGGGTGGTGATGTATATGTACACAATCTGTTTAAGGGATGTAACATTGAACAATGGTTCAATGGTTTCATTCATATCAGAGAATGGATACAATATACAACCAAAATTCCTTGCTCTCTGCAGACATCCTTGAAACTGAAAAAAAAACTACAAAGAATGGATGACAGAAAACACCTGAAAGACCCCTGCCCCCTCCTGCGCTCAAGCAGCAGCAAGCAGCATCATGAGATGCTGACACAATATCATGAGATGCTGACTGAAATGAAGCTAAAAGGCTGCTTTGGATTTCCATAGGGTATTGTCTTTTCTCAGCCCTGCTCTTCTCCTCCCCTGCCCTCATGCAATCCTTTTGTCATAATATGGACTTTGCTTGAGTAGTCGTTTTCCTAGAAGTGTGATAAGATCAAGCATGTGGAAGAACGCTCACAGGGGAGTAGAACTATTTAAGAAGACAGGAAGGAGGATCACAGACTGAGGACAATATTCCCTGTGTCCAAGGGATTGCAGAAATCAAAGGATGTGAGCTGTTCATCAACAACTGTTGCCAAGAATGAACATCATATTTCTGAAATTCATGGAACTTTTACACAAACAACACGCTGTTTTGTGTTTTGTCTAGTTCAAGCACTGTTCCAGTTTTATCCTGGGTGATGGTGCCTTTTTTAAGGCATCGCTCCTTGAATATGTCCTGGATGCCCACAATGGAACTGAAGAATTCACATCTTTCTGCAGCTTAATTTGATCCTGTGCAGTGACGCCCCCCCCCCCCACCCCATACCAGACAGTGATGAAACCAGTTAGAATTGTCTCCAGGGTACATCTGTAGCGGTTTGTGAGTGTCTTTGGTGAAATACCAAATCTCCTCAAACTCCTAAAGAAGTATAGCCGCTCTCACGACTTCTTTGCAACTGCATCAATATGCTGAGACCAGATTAGATCCTCAGAGATGCTGACAGTCAGGAGCTTGAAATTGTGCACCCTTTCTATTACTGAGCCTTCGATGAGGAGTAGTGTGTGTTCCCTCATTTTACCCTTTCTAAAGTCTATAATCAATTCATTGCTCTTACTAATGTTGAGTGCAAGGTTAATGCTGAAACACCCCTCAACCAGCTGATCTATCTCCCTCAGTTTCTTCCCCTCTGCCATCTGATTCCTAAATGGACATTGAACCCAAGAACGTTGCCTCACTTCTATTATTTCTGTTTTTGCACTATTTCTAATTGAACTACTTAATACAGTATATATACTTACTGTCATTAATTAATTTATTTTCTGTATTATAGAAACATAGAAAACCTACAGCATAATACAGGCCCTTCAGCGCACAATGATGTGCCGAACATGTACTTACTTGAGAAATTACCTCTATTGTTCTGAGCTCTATGTGCCTATCCAGGTGTCTCTTTAAAGACCCTATTGTATCTACCTCCACTGCAGTTGCTGGCAGTCCATTCTGCTCACTCACCACTCTCTGTGTATAACAACTTACTCCTAACGTCTCTCTGTACCTACTTCCAAGCACCTTAAAACAATGCCCTGTCATGTTAGCCATTTCAACCTTGGGAAAAAGCCTCTGACTATCCACACAATCAATGCCTCTCATCATCTTATATGCCTCTATCAAGTCCCCTCTCATCCTCTGTTGCTCCAAGGAGAAAAGGCAAAGTTCACTCAACCTATTCTTGTATGGCACGCTCCCCAATCCAGGCAACATCCTTGTAAACCTCCTCTGTACCCTTTCTATAGTTCCAACATTTTTCCTGTAGTGACCAGAACTGAGAACAGTACTCCAAGTGGGGTCTTATGAAGGTCATATATAGCTGCAACATTACCCCTCGGCTCTTGAAATTAACCTCACGGTTGATGAAGGCCAATGTACCATATGCCTTCTCAACCACACAGTCAAGATGCGCAGCCCCAAGATCCCACTGATCCTCCACACTGCCAAGACTCTTGCCATTAATAGAATATTCTGCCATCATATTTGACCTACCAAAACGAACCATCTCACACTTATCTGGGTTGAGTTTCATAATGGTGTTAAGAAGTTTGATGACATAATCTAAACCTTTCCAGACTGTAAGGCCATAAGACATAGGACAGAATTAGGCCATTCAGCCCATCGAGTCTGCTCCACCATTTCCATCATGGCTGAGCCTGGATCCCAGTCAACCCCATACATCATATCCTTTAATGCCCTGACCAATCAGGAAACTATCATCTTCTGCTTTAAATATACCCACACCACAGTCTGTGGCCTTGTATTTGACTAAATACGGTCTGTGTATTTGTTTGAGAGATTAAACAAGTAAATAGGAAGAGTAGAAAGTTTCAGGTAACAGTGGGCGGAAAGTAGTGAGATCCCTATCAATCACAGTACCAATAATGATCTCATCTTGATTAACTTTGAAGGTGAAAAAGTCTATGTAACATTCACTCAGGTTAGTTAATCCAGAATCGTAGTTGCAGGTGTCATGGATAAAGAAAATTATCTGAACACTTACACTCAGTGGCCACTTTATTAGATTTGTTAATACAAAAATCTAATCATCTGATTGTGTGGTAGCAATTCAATGCATAAAAGTTTGCATACATGGTCAAGAGATTCAGTTGTTGTTCAGACCAAACATCAGAATGGGGAAGAAATGTGATTTTAGTGACTTTGACTGTTGAATAATTGTTGGTGCCAGACAAGGTGATTTGAAACTGCTGATCTCCTGGGGTTTTCATGCGCAACAGTCTCATGAGTTGATAGAGAATAGCACCAAAACTGAAAAAAAAACATCCAGTGAGTGACAGTACTGTGAACAAAAAAAGCCTTGTTAATGAGAGCGGTCAGAGGAGAATGGCCAGACTGGTTCAAGCTGACAGAATGGTGTCAGTAACTCAAATGATCACGTTACTACAGTGGTGTGCAGAAGAGCATCTCTCAATGTACAATGTGTCAAGCCGTAAAGCGTAAAGCAGAAGACCACACCAGGTTCCACTCCTGAACCTAATAAAGTGGCCACTGAGTGTAGATCAGAAGTCAGTTGTGACAGTTGGGTTAAGCAATGGGCTGCACTAGCCATTGGTTATGGACAGGAGGATCTGATTATGAGTCATATACAGTGGCATGCAAAAGTTTGGGCACTCCTGGTCAAAATTTCTGTTCCTGTGACTAGTTAAGTGAGTAGAAGATGAACTGATCCCCAAAAGTCGTAAAGTTAAAGATGAAACATTCTTTTCAACATTTTAAGCAAGATTAGTTTATTATTTTTGTTTTGTACAATTTTTTTGTGAAGAAAATTAAAGCATCATCACGCAAAAGTTTGGGCACCCCAAGAGATTTGAGCTCTCAGATAACTTTTACCAAACTCTCAGACCTTAATTAGTTTGTTAGGACTATGGCTTGTTCACAGTCATCGTTAGGAAAGGCCAAGTGATGCAAATGTCAAAGCTTTATAAATACCCTGACTCCTCAAACCTTGTCCCAACAATCAGCAACCTTAGGCTCCTCTAAGCAGCTGCCTAGCGCTCTGAAAATTAAAATAAATGATGCCCACAAAGCAGGAGAAGGCTATCGGAAGATAGCAAAGCGTTTTCAGGTAGCCATTTCTTCAGCTCGTTATGTCATTAAGAAATGGCAGTTAACAGGAATGGTGGAGGTCAAGTTGAGGTCTGAAAGATCAAGAAAATTTTCCGAGACAACTGCTCGTAGGATTGCTAGAAAGGGAAATCAAAACTCAGGTTTGACTGCAAAAGACCTTCAGGAAGATTTAGCAGACTGGAGTGGTGATGCACTGTTCTACTGTGCAGCGACATCTGCACAAATATGACCTTCATGGAAGAGTCATCAGAAGAAAACCTTTCCTGTGTTCTCACCACAAAACTCAGCGCCGGAAGTTTGCAAAGGAAACATCTAAACAAGCCTGATGCATTTTGAAAACAAGTCCTGTGGACTGATAAAGTTAAAATTGAACTTTTTGCCCACAATGAACAAAGGTATGTTTGGAGAAAAAAAGGTGCAGAATTTCATGAAAAGAACACCTCTCCAACTGTTAAGCACGGGGGTGGAGCAATCATGTTTTGGGCTTGTGGTGCAGCCAGTGGCCCGGGGAACTTTTCATTGGTAGAGGGAAGAATGAATTCAATTAAATACCAGCAAATTCTGGAAGCAAACATCACACCGACTGTAAAAAAGCTGAAGATGAAAAGAGGATGGCTTCTACAACAGGATAATGATCCTAAACACACCTCAAAATCCACAATGGACAACCTCGAGAGGCACAAGCTGAAGGTTTTGCCGTGGCCCTCACAGTCCCCCGACCTAAACATCATCGAAAATCTGTGGATAGACATCAAAAGAGCAGTGTATGCAAGACGGCCCAAGAATCTCACAGAACTAGAAGCCTTTTGCAAGGAAGAAAGGGTGAAAATCCCCCAAACAAGAATTGAAAGGCTCTTAGCTGGCTACAGAAAGCATTTACAAGCCGTGATACTTGCCAAAGGGGTTGTTACTAAGTACTGACTATCCAGGGTGTCCCAATTTTGCTTCGGGCCCTTTTCCTTTTTTGTTACTTTGAAACTGTAAAGGATGGAAATAAAAAAGTAATCTTGCTTAAGATAATAAAGGAATGTGTCATCTTTAACCTTATACCTTTTGGAAATCAGGTCATCTTCTACTCACTTAACTACTTACAGTAACAGAAATTTTAACTGGGGTGCGCAAACTTTTGCATGCCACTGTAGGTATAAAGACACACTACTAGAAATCGCTCAGACCAAGCATTTCTCCAACAATATAACTTCTTTGTAGTCTGACTGGATCAGAGCAGAGAAACTGGGAGTACAAGAAAATTAACTGAAGCACTGTGGTACAAAAGACAACAGAAGTCCTTTTGAGGGAACAAGAGGTGTGAGATGCTATTATGGGTTGTTGGCAGTTTACAATTTATATTGATGATCTAGTTGAAAGGCCCAAACTTACTGTTTCCATGTTTACTGACAATCAAGAGATAGAAGTTGTACAGTTTTGGATGTACAGTAGCTCCTCAGTAGGAAGTAAATGCTCCAGTGTTGTCTTCCATGTGTAAAGCAAAGCTATAGAAAGGACAAAGGAGAAGGACATAGATAAGACCAAAGAGAATGTACAGTATGAGCAGTCAGGGTTCAAATTAAAAACTACAAAAATTACCTCTTGACTATGGGTCAATGAGATCACAGAATATACTGAAAGGCTGAAGGATTGGTTTGAAAGCATTGGAACCTAATGCACGGGCCACCAGTATAACTCCTGGGGAAAGTGGAGGCGGAGAGGATAGATGACCATGAAATATAGGGAAGGAGGAGGAGAACCAGAGGAAGGTGATGTGCCATATATTCCATATATGATGAAAGAATTGCATGAGGGCAGCAGAGGAGAAGAGACAGAGGTAAGAAAGTATCTAAAATGGGGAACGGGAAAAGAGAGAAGGAAGAGGGGAAAGGGGAATAGAGGGGATTAAAATTGTAACGTCATCAGTGGAAAGAAACAAGGGGTATAAGTCATTTTTCATGAGACTGTAAGTCAACAGAAAGAAAGGGGTGGTGATGTATATGTACACAATCTGTTTAAGGGATGTAACATTGAACAAAGGTTCAATGGTTTCATTCATATCAGAGAATGGATACAATATACAACCAAAATTCCTTGCTCTCTGCAGACATCCTTGAAACTGAAAAAAAACTACAAAGAATGGATGACAGAAAACACCTGAAAGACCCCTGCCCCCTCCTGCGCTCAAGCAGCAGCAAGCAGCATCATGAGATGCTGACACAATATCATGAGATGCTGACTGAAATGAAGCTAAAAGGCTGCTTTGGATTTCCATAGGGTATTGTCTTTTCTCAGCCCTGCTCTTCTCCTCCCCTGCCCTCATGCAATCCTTTTGTCATAATATGGACTTTGATTGAGTAGTCGTTTTCCTAGAAGTGTGATAAGATCAAGCATGTGGAAGAACGCTCACAGGGGAGTAGAACTATTTAAGAAGACAGGAAGGAGGATCACAGACTGAGGACAATATTCCCTGTGTCCAAGGGATTGCAGAAATCAAAGGATGTGAGCTGTTCATCAACAACTGTTGCCAAGAATGAACATCATATTTCTGAAATTCATGGAACTTTTACACAAACAACACGCTGTTTTGCGTTTTGTCTAGTTCAAGCACTGTTCCAGTTTTATCCTGGGTGATGGTGCCTTTTTTAAGGCATCGCTCCTTGAATATGTCCTGGATGCCCACAATGGAACTAAAGAATTCACATCTTTCTGCAGCTTAATTTGATCCTGTGCAGTGACGCCCCCCCCCCCCCCACCCCATACCAGACAGTGATGAAACCAGTTAGAATTGTCTCCAGGGTACATCTGTAGAGGTTTGTGAGTGTCTTTGGTGAAATACCAAATCTCCTCAAACTCCTAAAGAAGTATAGCCGCTCTCACGACTTCTTTGCAACTGCATCAATATGCTGAGACCAGATTAGATCCTCAGAGATGCTGACAGTCAGGAGCTTGAAATTGTGCACCCTTTCTATTACTGACTCTTCGATGAGGAGTTGTGTGTGTTCCCTCATTTTACCCTTTCTAAAGTCTATAATCAATTCATTGCTCTTACTAATGTTGAGTGCAAGGTTAATGCTGAAACACCCCTCAACCAGCTGATCTATCTTCTCAGTTTCTTCCCCTCTGCCATCTGATTCCTAAATGGACATTGAACCCAAGAACATTGCCTCACTTTTATTATTTCTGTTTTTGCACTATTACTAATTGAACTACTTAATACAGTATATATACTTACTGTCATTAATTAATTTATTTTCTGTATTATAGAAACATAGAAAACCTACAGCATAATACAGGCCCTTCAGCGCACAATGATGTGCCGAATATGTACTTACTTGAGAAATTACCTCTATTTTTCTGAGCTCTATGTGCCTATCCAGGTGTCTCTTTAAAGACCCTATTGTATCTCCCTCCACCGCAGTTGCTGGCAGTCCATTCTGTTCACTCACCACTCTCTGTGTAAAACAACTTACTCCTAACGTCCCTCTGTACCTACTTCCAAGCACCTTAAAACTGTGCCCTGTCATGTTAGCCATTTCAACCTTGGGAAAAAGCCTCTGACTATCCACACAATCAATGCCTCTCATCATCTTATACGCCTCTATCAAGTCCCCTCTCATCCTCTGTTGCTCCAAGGAGAAAAGGCAAAGTTCACTCAACCTATTCTTGTACGGCACGCTCCCCAATCCAGGCAACATCCTTGTAAACCTCCTCTGCACCCTTTCTATAGTTCCAACATTTTTCCTGTAGTGACCAGAACTGAGAACAGTACTCCAAGTGGGGTCTTATGAAGGTCATATATAGCTGCAACATTACCCCTCGGCTCTTGAAATTAATCTCACGGTTGATGAAGGCTAACGTACCATATGCCTTCTCAACCACACAGTCAAGATGCGCAGCCCCAAGATCCCACTGATCCTCCACACTGCCAAGACTCTTGCCATTAATACAATATTCTGCCATCATATTTGACCTACCAAAACGAACCATCTCACACTTATCTGGGTTGAACATCTGCCACTTCGCAGCCCTGATTTGCATCCTATCAATGTCCCGCTGTAACCTCTGACAGCCTTCCACATGCTTTGATAGAATTGTAATCATTATTTCCAAAATGCTCTCCCACAAAGGGACCTGTCACCTGACCAGGTTCTTTTCCTAACACCAGATCAAGTATAGTCTCTCCTCCTATAGGCTTATCTACATATTGTGTCAGGAAACATTCCTGAACACACCGAACAAACTCCACCCCATCTAAACCCTTTCCTCTAGGGAGATGCCAATCAATATTGGGGAAATTAAAATCTCCCACCATGACAACCCTGTTATTATTGAATCTTTCCAGGATCTGTCTCCCTATATGCTCCTTGATGTCCCTGGGTGGTCTATATAAAACACTCAGTAGAATTATTGACCCCTTCCTGTTCCTAACTTCCACCCACAGAGACTAAGTAGACAATCCCTCCATGACCTGCATCTTTTCTGCACCCATGACACTATCTCTGATCAGCTGTGCCACACCCCCACCTCTTTTGCCTCCCTCCCTGTCCTTTCTGAAATATCTAAAGCTTGGCACTCTAAGTAGCCATTCCTGTCCCTGAGCCATTCAATTCTCTGTAATGGCCACAACATCATAGCTCCAAGTATTGATCCATGCTCTAAGCTCATCCGCTTGGTTCATGATACTCCTTGCATTAAAATAGACACATCTCAAGCCATCAGTCTGAGTGCGTCCTTTCTCTGTCACCTGCCTAACTTCTATCTCACACCGTCTACAAACTTCTATTTGTGAGCCAACTCTCTCTTCCTCCACCTCTTCAATTCGGTTCCACCCCCCTCCCCCACCCCCGGCAATTCTAGTTTAAACTCTAACAAATTACCTAGGGTTACCTATAGCCCTCTATTTTTCTAAGCTCCATGTACCTATCCAGGAATCTGTTAAAAGACCCTATCATATCCACCTCCACCATCGTTGCCGGCAGCCCATTCCACAGCTTTGTGAGCCGAAGGACCTGTGTTGTGCTGTAGGTTTTCTATGTACCACATGCAGATTAAATTGGCATCGGGGTTGACACAGACATCATCAGTCAAAGGGCCTGTTCCCGTGCAGTACTCTTCCAGCTTCCTGACTTTTGCTTTCTAGATAGTGACCATCTTGGGAAGTCAGGAAATGCAAAAAAAAACTCAGCCTCTGACACTGAGTGAGAATGAGAGCAAGGAAGAGCAGGAGAGAGTATGAGAACAAGCAAGATGTGGACCACAACCTAGTTTGACCTTTATAACTTTAGACAGATTAAAGATTAGCTTTATTTGTCACATGCACACCAAAACATCCAGAGAAGTGTGTCATTTGTGCCAAAATCAAATCAGCAATTATATTGCAGGGCAGCCTGCAAGTGCCACCAACACAGCATGCCCATAACTTACTCTGGAATCTTGAAGGAAACCAGAACACCCGGAGGAAACATGCATGATTACGGGGAGAATGTACAAACTCCTTACAAGCAGTGGTGGGAATTGAACCCTGATCAGTGATCGCTAGCGCTGTAAACCACTAACCACTGAACTAGTATGCTAGTGTGGTTAAGGAAATTTCCAGGGCTGCAGCTTAGATCTGATCTCTGATATACTCACATTTTCCAGTCCAGGGAAAGAAAGTTTTCATGAAATAAATGCCAGAAATTCAGTCTAATATTCATGTGCCTTGACCATTTCAGAAAAACATGAAAAGTATAAATACGTTCTGTTCAAAGAACCAGCTGTGAAAGATAATCTTGTGTTCCAGACTAAGGACTACAGAAACTATTCATTGCAAAGACTTGTGACATGAGGTGGGGAAGAGAGGCCATCTAAATTTAACCTTCCTCAGTCAGAGAACTCCAAAATGCATTCAGAGGTTAACATAGATCAAAATAATTTAGAACAAATCACATTACATATCTGACAGTGCTGTGACCCAGTTTCCCTCTGGTATTGTATGTGTGGAGTTTGGACATTCTACTTTTAGACTGTAAGACCATAAGACAAAGGAGCAGAAGTCGGCCATTCGGTCCATCGAGTCTGCTCCGCCATTTTATCATGAGCTGATCCAATCTCCCCTTTAGTCCCATTCCCCTGCCTTCTCACCATAACCTTTGATGCCTTGGCTGCTCAGATACCTATCGATCTCTGCCTTAAATACACCCAATGACTTGGCCTCCACTGCCACCCGTGGCAACAAATTCCATAGATTCACCACCCTCTGGCTAAAAAAAATTTCTTTGCATCTCTGTTTTGAATGGGCGCCCTTCAATCCTTAAGTCATGCCCTCTCGTACTAGACTCACCCACCATGGGAAACAACTTTGCCACATCCACTCTGTCCATGCCTTTCAACATTCGAAATGTTTCTATGAGGTCCCCCCTCATTCTTCTAAACTCTAAGGGGTACAGTCCAAGAGTGGTCAAACGTTCCTCATATGTTAACCCTCTCATTCCCGGAATCATTCTAGTGAATCTTCTCTGAACCCTTTCCGATGTCAGCACATCCTTTCTTAAATAAGGAGCCCAAAACTGAACACAGTACTCCAAGTGAGGTCTTACCAGTGCCTTATAGAGCCTCAGCATCACACCCCTACTCCTATACTCTATTCTTCTAGAAATGAATGCCAACATTGCATTTGCCTTCTTCACCACTGACTCAACCTGGAGGTTAACCTTTAGGGTATCCTGCACGAGGACTCCCAAGTCCCGTTGCATCTCAGAACTTTGAATTCTCTCCCTATTTAAATAATAGTCTGCCTGTTTATTTCCTCTACCAACGTGCATGACCATACACTTTCTGACATTGTAATTCATTTGCCACTTCTTTGCCCATTCTCCCAACCTAACCAAGTCTCTCTGCAGAATCTCTGTTTCCTCAGCACTTCCGGCCCCTCCACCTATCTTTGTATCACCAGCAAACTTAGCCATAAAGCCATAATCCAAATTGTTGATATACAATGTAAAAAGAAGCGGCCCCAACACGGATCCCTGTGGAACACCACTGGTAACCGACAGCCAAACAGAATGGGATCCCTTTATTCCCACTCTCTGTTTCCTGCCAATCAGCCAACGCTCTATCCACGTATGTAACTTTCCCGTAACTCCAGGAGCTCATATCTTGTTTAGCAGCTTCATGTGCGGCACCTTGTCAAAGACCTTCTGAAAATCCAAATACACAAAATCCACTGCATCTCTCTTGTCTAGCCTACTTGTAATTTCCTCAAAAAATTGCACTAGGTTTGTCAGGCAGGATTTTCCTTTAAGGAAAGTATGCTCAGTTCTGCCTATCTTGTCATATGCCTCCAGGTATTCCGTAACCTCATCCTTGACAATCGACTCCAACAACTTCCCAGCCACCGATGTCAAGCCAACAGGTCTATAATTTCCTTTTTGCTTCATTGCCCCTTCTTAAATAGCGGACTGACATTTGCAATCTTCCAGTCCTTCGGAACCATGCCAGAATCTATTGACTTCTGAAAGATCATTGCTAATGCTTCCACAATCTCCACAGCTACTTCCTTCAGAACACGAGGGTGCATTCCATCTGGTCCAGGAGATTTATCTACCCTTAGACTACTCAGCTTCATGAGTACTTACTCTGTCGTAATTGTGACTGTGCATATTTCTCTTCCCTGGCACCCTTGAGTGTCCAGTATACTGTTGATGTCTTCCTCAGTGAAGACTGATGCAAAATACTTGTTCAGTTCCTCCGCCATCTCCTTATCTCCCATTACAGTTTCTCCAGCATCATTTTCTATCGGTCCTATATCTACTCTCACCTGTCTTTTATTCTTTACATACTTGAAAAAGCTTTTAGTATCCTCTTTGATATTATTTGCTAGCTTTCTTTCATAGTTCATCTTTTCCCTCTTAATGACCTTCTTAGACTCCTTTTGTAAGCTTTTAAAAACCTCCCAATCCTCTGTCTTCCCACTAATTTTTGCTTCCTTGTATGCCCTCTCCTTTGCTTATACTTTGGCTTTGACTTCTCTTGTCAGCCACGGTTGCATCTTTTTTCCATCTGTAAATTTCTTCTTTTTTGGAATATATCTGTCTTGCACCTTCCTCACTTCTCGCATAAACCCCAGCCATTGCTGCTCTGCCGTCCTTCCTGCTAGTGTCCCTTTCCAGTCAACTTTGGCCAGTTCCTCTCTCATGCCACCATAATTTACTTTACTCCACTGAAATACCGACACATTGGATTTCGGCTTCTCTTTCTCAAATTTCACAGTGAACTCAATCATGTTATGATCACTGCCTCCTACGTGTTCCTTCACCTCCATCTCTCTAATCACCTCTGGTTCATTACACAATACCCAATCCAGTACAGCCGATCCCCTAGTGGGTTCTCAACAAGCTGTTCCAAAAAGCCATCCCGTAGACATACTACAAATTCTCTCTCTTGAGATCCAGTGCCGACCTGATTGTCCCAATCCACTCGCATGTTAAAATCCCCCACAATGATCATAACATTGCCCTTCTGGCAAGCCTTTTCTATTTCCTGTTGTAATTTGTAGTCCACATCACTGCAGCTGTTTGGAGGCCTGTAGATAACTGCCATCAGGGTCCTTTTACCCCTGCGATTTCTTAGCTCAACCCATAAAGGTTCTGTACCTTCCAATCCTATGTTAACTCTTTCTTTTTCAATCTTTTTATTATTATTATTAATATCAACAAAATAAAATTGATACATAGATAATGGGATTACAAACATACACATTTCAACTGAACATGAAAGAATACATAAGCAATAGTTACAGTATAAATGAGTATTCCCAAATCATGGATGATACAAGTAACAAATAAACAAGGCAAACCTAGGTATATCATAATATATATTTAAAAAAAACAGAAAAAAGAAAAAGAAAAAAATTTATGCAAAAAAAGTCAACTCTAATGATTTAATATCATTTTTTTACCAATAAAGCCACGCCACCCCCTCTACCTACCTGCCTATCCTTCCGATACACCATGTATCCTTGGATGTTCAGCTCCCAGAGACATGCATCCTTTAGCCATGTCTCAGTGATGGCCACAATATCATACCTGCCAATCTGTAACTGTACGACAAGATCATCCACCTTATTCCTTATGCTGCGTGCTGTTATGGATCCAGGCAACAATAAACATAATGGGTCAGGCAGGAGTTTTTATAACAAATAACATGTTGATTAAACACTGAAAACAAACCCTCCAATAGTAAACAAACCACTAACGTAACCGGAAATCAGCTGCTGTGCGGCAGCTTAAACAGTTCTTAAAGTGATGTTGCAAAAACAGTTCTTCAAAGTAGTATTGCCAAAAGTTCAAAATGCTCACAGTCCATTTAAGGGAGAGACTTTTTAAGATGATTTAAATTCTCTTTCACATCGTGTTGCTTCAGTTCCCAAGATTGAACTTTTTCCCATGAAGAATTTACGAAATGAAACGGCTTAAAGGCACTGACCTTTCCTTTACAACACTGTCCTCAATCCTTTCTGCTATTTTGCAGGGATTAACACGAGAACAGTCAACGAATTCCTTCCGAATAAGGATCAAACAAGGTCGAACCTGTTCCACCGTCGAAATCGATTCTCCTCGATTTTTTATCTCCCAAACTCCGATCTTCACTCTCCCCTGATTCTCAACTAGCAGTATTGTAAAGAAACTGCTGGCGATGACCTTTTAAACTTTAGGCATTAGATAAAACTTCATCTTTCAACTAAACTGCATCATAACATTAAATCACGCAGTGGTATGAAGTCAACATGGCAAATCCAACCACGAACTGCCCCTCCTCACAGGGAGGGGTCCTCCTTTTATACCCTGTAAAAAAAAAACCTGTCACATGACCTCTACTGGTGGGAAAATCATGTCACTCCACCATCACAAGACCATTACCTCAAGTCCAGTATAGCTTCAACCCCAGTCACGTGACAAGGGTACCACTGTCACGTGTCACGAGTACATAACAGTGCATTTAAGTATAACACCTTAAGTCCAGTATTTGGTACTTTTTGCATTGATTGCACTGCAAATTTGCCCCATCACCTGCCTGTCCTTCCTGACATCCTTACTGCTGACTATCTTAGATCTATTTCTGTTTTCCCCCTCCTCCACTCTATCATTCTGATTCCCATCCCCTTGCCAAATTAGGTAAAACCCTCCCTAAGAGCTCTATTAAACCTTCCCGCCAGGATATTGGTCCCCTTCGGGTTCAAGTGTAACCAGTCCTTTTTGAACAGGTCATACTTCCCTAAGAAGAGATCCCAATGATCCAAGAATCTTAAGCCCTCCCCCCGCACCAGTCTCTCAGCTACGCATTCATCTACCTGATCCTACTATTCTTACCTTCGCTAGCGCATGGCACAGGTAGCAATCCTGAGATTACTACCCTGGATGTCCTGTTTCTCAGCTTCCTTCCTAACTCCCAGAAATCTCTCTTCAGGACCTCCTCCCTTTTCCTATCTATGTCATTGGTACCAACATGTACCAAGATTGCTGGCTACTCACCCTCTCCCCTCAGAATATTCTGGACCAGACCTGAGACATCCTGTACCCTGGCACCTGGGAGGCAACACACCATGCGTGTATCTCAGTCAGGCTCACAGAATCTCCTGTCTGTTCCCCTATGAAATCCCCTATGACTACCGCATTCCTCTTCTCCCTCCCTGCACAACATCGCCAGGCTCAGTGCCAGAGACCCGGTCATTGTGGCCGTCCCCTGTCAGGTCATTCCCCTCAACAGTATCCAAAACGATATATGTGTTGCTGAACGGGGGCAGCCACAGGGCATTTCTATCCCCTCCACTATCCGGGCATTTCCCTTCCTCTCCTGACAGTCACCCAGTTTTCTCATCCCTGTAGCCTAGGGATGACTACCTCCCTGTAGCCTAGGGATGACTACCTCCCTGTAGCTCCTGTCAATAACCTCTTCACTTTCCCTAATAAGCAGTAGGTCATCAAGCTGCAGCTCCAGATCCGTAACACAGTCTCTGAGGAGCTGCATCTCGGTGCACCTGGCGCAGATGTGGCTATCAGGGAGGCTGGAGTTCTCCCAGGATTCCCACATCTGACACCCTAAACAAAGCACTAACCCTGCAGACATGCTACCTAATTCTACAGGAATGAAATAAGAGAAAATAAGTCTTCTCACCCACTTACCTCGCCAAACACACAAACTTTTTGACCATGTATGTTTCCTCCATGTGCTCTGATTTCCTCCCACATTCCAAAGATACGCAGATTTTTAGGTCAATAGCCCATTCCAAATTGCCCCCGGTGTAGAACTGAGTGGGGGAAGATGGAGGGAATATGGGGAGAATAAAGGAACAGGAAGAATAACAGAGGTAATGGGATTATTCTTGAGCTGTCATAGATTTGGTGAGCTGAATGGTCTCTTACTATGTTGTAAGAAAATATGGAATCTTTGCAGATTTATGTGCCTGTTTAAAACCTCTTAATGCCAATATTGTAACTGCATTGTAACTATCTCTGGTAGCCCTTTCCAGGCACCTCTCACCTTAAATGCAGGTTCTCTAGTATTTGACATTTCCATCCTGGGAACAAGATAATGACAGCCTATGCTTCTCATAGTTTTATAAATCTATCAGCTTCCCTTCAGCATCCAACATTGTTGAGAATACAGTCCAAGTTAGTCTAAACTCTCCTTATACTGTATCTCATATCCTTTAACCCAGGCAGTGTCCTTGTAAACTTCTTTGGTACTCTTCTTTTAGGCTTCCTGTAATGGAACTTCACAATCCTCCAAGTACCACCTAATCGAAGTGTAGCTGCAACTTGATTTCCTGACTCTCCCACTGAATACCCTGACAAACAAAGACAAGTATACCAATATGCCTTCTTTACCACCCTATCTACTTGCATTGCCGCTTTCAGGCAACCGGGACCTCAGGATCCCTTTATATCTCAAAACTGTTAAAGGGTCTTCCATTAACTGTACACATTCACCTTACGTTTGACCTCCCAAAGTGTAATACTTCATATTTGCTTGGACTAAATTACATATGCCATTTTTACGCACATGAACGTGTAACACTTACCCAACAAGCTGGTATATGTCTAGGGGAAAAGGAGACCCAGCCACTCACCAACCCCACCTTCCGTACACGCAGGTGCTGTGGGAATCAAGTTTATGCCGCGCATACACACACACACAGTATCAAACATACCTCCAGAAGCTCCAGTCCATTCCCTCACTGAGCCTCTCCTAAGTTTCCCGACACCTCTCCCTTCTTAGTCGCGGGGGGCTTGCCCTCCGCGGGGCTCCTTGTCTCTCACAATCCCACCGAAAGTGTCCCTCTTCTCCACAGCTATAGCATACCCTTGGCCGCCCACAGTCCCGCCTGAAATGCCCCTCTTTCCCACAGTGAAAGCACACGCTGTCAGCCGCCCCTCCTCTTCCAGGACGGCCCCCGCTCCCAACCCACTGCACGGGCCACCCCCGGGAGTGAGTAACTTCCCTGTTCTTCCCTTCCAGACGGGGGTGCCTACTCCCCTGGGGGTTTTTAGTCCTCCACCCAGCCACCACTTCCTGTATCGCTAAGGATCGCTCCTGGTGGCCCGGACCCTTTTCTGCCCCAACGCTCTCTCTTCCTCCCACACCTCTCTGACAGTTGCCTGAATGATGGAGCGGGGCCCTTTCTATAAGCCTGCCGGATAGTCCGCGCCACCTTGTCCTCCTCCAGAAAGCCACTGAATATCTGACTCATCCTCACGCTAGCCACATCAGGCGCCTTCACTACCCCCCGGCGCCACAACCCCGTAAGCATCTCCTCCATCCGAAATATGTACTCAGAGAGCTTTTCCCCTCTCCATTGTTCCAGGCATTGAAACTCTGCTAAAAGCAGCCAGGGTTCCCCTAACAACCCAAACGCTCCATCCAAAACCTCTATGCATTCCTCCTCTGAAGCCCCAGGCTTTTCAGCTTTCAACTCCCAGACTGTTTTGGCTGCTAAACCCCTCAAACTTGCCACCAATCACCGCCTCTTCTCCTCCTCTGAGCCTGGCCACTCCTCTAACATCAAGGACGTATGCTCAATCTAGGTCTCATAGTCCACCTCCCCATCTGGAGTAGGCTTGGCTCTGGAGTACACCCCCAGCTTCAGCCGTGGCCTCTCGGCCATCCCCGCCAGGGAGTTAAGTGCGGCCGCCGGCTCCGAGGCTTCTACCCTACCTGGGGGGTGGGGCCTAGTCATGCCTTCCCCCTCCAACGCCCCTTTTCTAGAGACAGGCACCTCTCTGGGGGCCGCCTCTAGCTCTAGCTCCTCCTCCGGTATCTCATCATCCTCATCCTTGGAGAGAGTGTGGAGCCCCCACGGCCCCGCCTCCCCTGGAACACTGACCGTCACCGGCAGTTCCAATATCATGACGTCAGCACTCGTACGAACCAACACCCAGCTAGACTCCACCTCTTTACCACACCGTCTGCCTACCAATTCTACCTGCCCAATACCCTTCACCAAACTTAAGCCCCACACTAACGCATCTCCCGAAACTCGAAAATCCACCCCACACACTACACAGGCATACTGCACCGGTACATCTTCCAACTCGCACCAGTTAACTATCTTATCTCTGTCCATCTCCACTCTGCTGCCTGAGCAATTCCAGAGCCCCTGACAATCCAATCCCAGACAAGCCCCCACAAATGTAACACTTACCCAACAGGATGGTATGGGTCTAGGGGAAAAGGAGATCCAGCCACTCACCAACCCCACCTCCCGTACATGCTGGTGCTGTGGGAATCAAGTTTATGCCATGTGCCCAGACACACACAGTATCAAACATACACCAGATACCGTTATGAAATACACTTTAAAGATTTTACTAAAACTAAAAGAGTACTATGCAATACAATATATATGAAAGAAAAGAAAAAGTAAAAGGCGCCGACTTATCAAAGTTCAGTCAGTTTAGTGCACATCGTTGGAGCTCAACCATCGAACCATTCGACCCCTCGTCACTTTCCTCCAACCTCCACGTCCTCGCACCTGGGACCACCCCGGTGGTCGACCAAGCAGTGCAGTGCACATCCACCTTCCTCGGCGTCTTCTTCCCGACTCCCCTCAAAAGACCGCGAAACCCCCCAAGCTCCCAGCCCCACAAGACAAAATAACATTCCCCATTGGTTAACAAATGAATACAATCCCCATATCAGCAAGTCCAAAGCTAAACAACTGCGAGAAAAAAAACACTTATCAGACATAAAAGCATTCCTACTCTAGCAAACTAAAGAAGCCATTTTGATTACATACACAGTACATTGTACATACGTAACTGATTTTCTGTATACTTTGACAACCTTCTTCACTGTCCACAGTGCCTGTAATCTTTGTGTCATCAGCAAATTTATCATCTCAATCATTGATGCTTTTATATAAGTCATTTACACATATATCACAAACAACTGAGGTCCCATCACTGATTCCTGTGGAACACACTTGATAAGGACTTCTAGTCAGCATCTCCCACCACTGAAGTTCCTCTTAATCTTCTGGATTAGTCAATTATGAGGGACATTGTCAAATGCCTTACCAAAATCCATGTAGATTACATCTCCTAACCTGACCTCATCAATCAGCTTCATCACATTCGCAATAATCTCAATCAAGCTAGTAACACATAACCTTTTGTTCATAAAACCATGCAGACTGCTCCGCAATCAGGCTGTGTTGCCTTTATGGCAGTTATTTAGTTTATAATATTTTCGCTTAGTAATTCATTTGTTAGTATTTTGTAGTTAGAATTAGAATTGTTTAAAGTATATTCATTGCCTGTAAACTATATCGGCATGCGATGACGTCACATCCGGTTTTGCCGTGTCTTGTGGGAAAATACCGGTTTGGGATCAACACGAGGGCGGGGGCTCGCACGAGGCAGACCCAAGAAGTTGTTTGCAAGCATTAGAAATTACAGTGAGAGCAACGCTGTGTTAATAGATAATCGATATGTTGAATTAAAATGTTAATGCCGATCCTGTTAAAAGTAACGACGATTGATAATGTTTATGTTTTTGTTAGTTAAAGAGTTGCGGATAGTTTGCATTGAAGTGTATTTAAAGCAGTCAATGGCGTAGGTAAATTCTGCCTGTATGCTGTACTTTAATGTAATGTAGTTATAGTTACTTTTACAAGTATTTACAATGTAAATGTGATATCAAGAAGGGAACAAATACTGTATCAATCTTGTATTGTTTTATCAACAGTTTTCACCATATGTTAATGTGAAGAGTGAACAGTAAATGGTTAATCTTACTGCGACCTTGCTTCATTGACTACGGTTTATCTCGGCGTTTAATTACACCTGAGCGAGAACGCTACACAGGCCATGCCTCTTCTTATGCATTCAAGTCTTAAGAATAGCTTCTCTACAATGGATGTGAGATTTATCAGTCTATATTAACCAGGATGTTCTATGTTTCCCTATTTGAACAAAGGAACAACATAAGCTGCTCACCAGACCTCTAGGATCTCACATGTGGCTACAGATCAAAGGAGATGGCACAGATACATGGGCTAAGTGAGTACAGAAGCCTGTTTCTAAATATTTAAGTGATGTAAAAAGTTAAAATTATGTAAAAATGTAACCACTGCAGAGTGATCAAGAACAATGGTATACGAATGAAGAGTGGTTGGGATAAAAATCAAAACTAACATGATTCAAACATTTTGATCCAGCAGCTGGCTAGGCTCTGAAATGCAGTGCCAAGGGTAGAGGGTGAAGAAATTCAATTGGTGCTTTTCTAGTATTTGAAAGCAAAGAATGTGCATAGACATGGGGGAAGAGGGCAGGCAGGAAACTGGAATTAGCTTGCTTACTTTGACTCTGCTGGTAAGGACTCAATAATACCCTTCAGTGCTTTAAGTGGTCGGCATGGTAGAAATACACACTTTTATCTATTAAATTACCTTTAAAATATTTTCTGAAATATTTTATTTGCTTAGATAAAAAAATCAGTACATTAAAAAAAACTTCTTAAGTAACCAGCAGAATATACCCTTTGTTTAGAATGTACATTTAAAGTAAACGGTCTGAAGCTCAGAGAATGAGTTGGGTCCAAAGGGCCTGTTGCCACAACATACTACTCTATGAATAAAACTTTAATTATCCTTTCTACAAAAATCCAAAAATGGATGCAGACAAATAATGAATGAATGCAAAATGTATTCTCTGTCAATCTTTCTGCACCAACTTTGGAAACAGAGTTTCTAGAACATAAACATCTGTGGAAAGAGAAAAAGATTAACATTTCAGGTTGAAGAGTTTTGATGAAGAGTCATCAACTCTTGTTAACATTGTAGTAAGTTACAAAGATGGTATATTTTAGCATTTTCTGTTAATATTCCATAGTGGAGATAAATTGTATAGAATTAAATTTGATGAAACAGAAAACCAAGTTACAGATTATGCTCTTTCATCTCCACATGCTATGTCATATTTTTGGATCATTGCACTCTCTTCCAGGGTAGAGAGCAGGGATGGTTTGCACCTGAAATGGAGGAGTCTAATATCCTAGTGGGAGGTTTGCTAATGCTGCACGGGTTGTTTAAACTAGAGTTGCAGGCAGATGGGAACCAGAGCACCATAATAGATAGTGGAGTGGTTGTGGGGAAAGATGCCGTTAAGCCTACATACAAAGCCAAGAAACAATAGGCTGAGCATGGTGGGACTAGTGCCCAGAGCTGCATATATTCCAATGTAAGGACTATTGTAAGAAAGGCGGATAAGCTTAGGGCATGGATCAGCACCTGCAATTATGACACTGTATCCATTAGTAAGACTTGGTTTCAAGGACTGGCAGCTTAATGTTCCAGGGTTCCGTTGTTTCAGATGTAATAAAGCGGATGGGATTAAAGGGGTAGGGTTTGCATTACTAGTCAGGGAAAATGTAATGGCAGTGCTCAGTTAGGACAGACTCAAGAGCTTGTTTACTGAGGCTTTATTGGTAGAACTGAAGAACAAGAAACGTATGACCACTGTTATGAACCCCGTAACTGGATTATTTACCAGCAAAGATAGAGACGTCCATTGAAGTCTGATGATACTATTTTTAACAGTATTTATTAGTAAAAATACACAAAAATAATATCAATGCAAATATACAGATAATATACATCATCAATACTAAACCTAAAAGTGCGGGTATAATGATAATCAATAAGAAATAAGCTCTATTGTTGTCTAGGGGATAATGAATCGTCCGATGGAAAATCTAAAGTTCATTTCAGTTCATACAGGCTGCAGCCATTGTTGATTGCTTTGTTGTAATTGTTGGAGAGAGAGAGAAATAGAAAAACTTGCCGGCTTTCCTTCTTACAATCTTGATCCGTATCCCTCCTTTAGCGAGGCCGTTTCATGGAGGACTTGTCACCCAGGCAAGGATGGACACACACACACACACACACAAGCCCCCACCGGTCTCATATGTTTCTCCTAGTGTGTCTGAGGGTTGTTTCCCCAGACCCTCTTTTATCCTCACTCAGATGTCAATCAGGTTGGGATGATGCAATCCCTCCACCAGACCACTCTGGTTGTCCCGAGGGGTTTCAATGAATAGTACAGTACTCAATACACAATTCCTTCTCCAAGAAACAATAGCAGTAATCTCTCTCTTTGTCAATAGGAGACATTCCAACCTGGGCTGTGCCTCTCTCTCATAAATTTGTATGAGCTGTTTATCTCTCTCATTTCCTTTGATAACAGCATCGGAATAGTAGCGATTTGCCATTCTCCAAAAGGGGGGGGGGGGCATTGGCGATTCCGTACCCTTCTGCCCATCAGATTTGCTCCACATTCGTAACACCACGTTAATGAGATTATATTATAGATCACCTAACAGTCCACAGGATTTGGAGGAGCAAATTGTGTAAAGGGGGGGGGGGGGTTTCTTCTTTTTTCTTTGTTACTGTGTATGTAATCAAAAGGGTTTTGTTTTGTTAACTAGTAGGAATGCTTCTTTGTTGCGAGAGAGTGCTGGAAGCTTGTTTGGGTTAAAATTTACTGATAACGAGAATTGTATTCCTTTGTAAACCAAATGGGGATTAATGTTCTTCTGAGTCTGTAAGCTTTTGTTGACGGGCTTTTGGGCAGATCGGTGCGAGGGGGTTGAGAGAAGAGGATGCAATGCTGTAAGCTGGGCAAGGAACGGATCCCAAGCAGGGGTCCGAGGCCAGGAGGTACTCCGAGGAGGGGGGATGAAGCTAGATGTGCTTGGTTGACCACTCGGAGGGTCCTGAGCTGCGAGTCGAGAAGTTTGGAGGGGATCAAATGGTGGTCAGAAGACTTCAGTAATTGAGCACCAACGGTTGTGCACGAAGTGGTTTGGACTTTGATAAGTTTGGTGCCTTTTCTTTATTTTTTCTCTTCATATATACTGTATCGTTATTAATCACTTAATTATAGTAACCTTTATAAATTGTACTCATTTAATTGCTTATGGTGTACTGTCTGTTTTTGGGCGAGGTGGGGACATCACACAGCATTCACACCAGCTGATTACCCAGTTTAGCGGGGCCGAAGGCTGCTCCCCCTAGACGAAAACGAGCTGAGCGAGCCTGAGGCGACCCAGGAGGTTACACCACGTTAATGAGATTATATTATAGATCACCTAACAGTCCACAGGATTTGGAGGAGCAAATTTGTAAAGAGGTCGCAGACTTGCAAAAAACATAAGACTGTGATAGAAGATGATTTTAACTTTCCACGTATTGACTGGGACTCACATACCGTAGAAGGACTAGATGGGATAGAGTTCATCAAATATGTTCAGGGAAGTTTCCATAATCAGTACATAGAAGTCCCAATGAGAGTGTGTGCAATACTTGATCTCCTATTAGGGAATGAGACAGGACAGGTGACAGAAATTTGTGTAGGGGAACACTTTGCATCTAGTGACCATAACGCCATTAGTTTCAGGTATTTTTGGAAAAGGATAGGTCTGGTCCTTGGGTTGCAATTCTAAATTGGAGAAAGGTCAACTTTGATGATAACTGAAAGGATTTGGCAAGTGGGGATTGGGACAGGTTATCTTCTGGTAAATGTGTACTTGGTAAGTGGGAGGCCTTCAAAAGTGAAATTTTGAGCATACAGTTTGTATGTTCCTGCCACAAAAAAAAAGCAAGGAAAACTGGTTTAGGGACCTTAGTTTTTGAGATATTGAGGTCCTGGTTGAGAAAAAAAAGAGGTTCGTAGCACATGTAGGCAGGTAGGAACACATGAAGTACTTGAATATAAAAAATGTAAGAGAACACAAGAATGAAATCAGCAGGTCAAAAAGGTTTCTCTAGTAGACAAAGCCAAGGAGAATCATAAAGGCTTCTACAGATATGTTAAGAGCAAAATGATTGCAAGTGGCAAAATTGGCCCTCTAGAAGATCAGATTAATCTATGTGTGGAGTCAAAAGGGATAGGAGAGATCATAAATGGATTTTTTGCATCTACGTTTGCTTGGGAAACTGACACAGAGTCTATAGATGTGAGGCAATGCAACAGTGAGATTATGGACTGGATAAAGACTACACAGGTAGAGATGATTGCTGTTTTGAGGCAAATTAGGGTGGATATATCCCAAGAGCCTGGTGAAGTGTTCCCTCAGAAATTGCAAGGGGCCAAAACAGCAATATTTAAAACATCCTTCGCCATGGTGAAGTGCCAGAAGATTAGTATTTAAGAGTGGCTCTGACAATAAGACATGCAATTATAGGCTGGTGAGCCTGAGATCAGCAGTGGGAAAGTTGATGTAAGGTATTCTAAGGGACTGGCTATGTAAGTATTTGGATAGACAGGGACTGATTATGGATAATGAACATGGCTTACTGCGTGGTAAGTTGTTTCCAACTAATTTTGTAGAGTTTTTGAGGCAGTTACCAGGAAAGTTGATGAAAGCAAAGCAGTGGATGTTGTCAACAGGGAATTTAGCTAAGGCATTTGGTAAGGTACAGCATGGGAGTTTGGTCAAGACCATTCAATTACTTGCATTCAGATGAGGTTATAAATTTGATTAGATATTGACTTTGCAGAGGAAGCCAGAGAGTGGTTGTAGATATTTGTCTATTTGACTGGAGGCCTGTGACTAGTGGTATGCTGCAGGGACTGATACTTGGTCCATTATTGTTTGTCATCTAAATCAATGATCCGAATGATAACGTGGTAAACTGGATCAGCAAATTTACAGATGACACCAAGATTAAGGGTGTAGTGAACAGCGGGTAAGATTATCACAACTTGCAACTGGATCTGGTCCAGCTGGTGAATTTAATTCAGACAAATGTAGTGTTGCACTTTGGGAGGACCAACCAGGGCAGGTCTTACATGGTGAGGTACTGAGGAGTGCAGTAGAACAAAGGGATTTGGGAATACTGATTCATAACTCCTTGAAAGTGGCATCACAGATATATAGGGTTGTAAAGGACTCCTTTGGCATGTTGACCTTCATAAATCAATGTACTGAGTGCAGGAGTTGGGATGTTATGTTGAAATTGTATAAGGTGTTGGTGAGCCCTAACTTGGAGTAGTGTTTGCAGTTCTGGTCACCTACCTTCAGGAAAGATGTCAATAAGATTGAAAGAGCACAGAGAAAATTTACAAGGGTGTTGCCGGAACTTGAGGACCTGAGTTACAGGGAAACATTGAATAGATTAGGAATTCTTTGAAGAAATAACAAGCAGGATAGACAAAGGAGAATCAGTTGCTGTGTATTTGGATTTTCAGGGGGCCTTTGACAAGGTGCCATACATAGGCTGCTTAACAAGCTCATGATATTGCAAGAAAGATTCTAGCATGGATAAAGCAGTGGCTGATTGGCAGGAGGCAAAGAGTGGGAATAAAGAGAGCCTTTTCTAGCTGGTTGCCGGTGATTAGTGGTGCTCCACCGGGGTCTGCGTTAGGACAGATTCTTTTTATGTTACATGTCAGTGATTTGAATGATGGAACTGATGGCTCTGTTGCAAAGTTTGCGGATGACCTGAAGATAGGTGGAAGAGCAAGCAGTTTTGAGAAAGTAGAGCTGCTACAGATGGACTTAAGACAAATTAGAATAATGGATAAAGAAATCGCAGATAGAATACAGTTGGGAAGTGTACGGTCATGCACTTTGATAGAAGAAATGAAAGGTTTGACCATTTTCTAAATAGAGAGAAAATACAAAAAGCTGTAGTGCAAAGGGGTGTGGGAGTCCTTTTGCAGAATTCCCTAAAGGTTAATTTGCAGGTTGACTCTGTAGTGAGGAAGACAAATGCAATGTTAGCATTCATTTCCAGAGGACAAGAATATTAAAGCAAGGATGTAATGTTGAGACTTTACAAAGCACTATTGAGGCCTCACTTGGAGTAATATGAACAGTTTTGGGGCCCCTTATCTTAGAAAGGATGTGCTGAAAAATAGAGCGGGTTCAAAGGAGGTTCACAAAAATGATTCCAGGATTGAATGATTTGTGATATGAAGAGCATTTGATTCTTTACCACAGGCAGCTGTGGAAGCCATGTATATTTAAGGCAGAGGGTGATCAATTCTTGACAGTTCAGGGTACGAAGGGAGAAGACAGAAGATTGGGGCTGAGAGGAAAATTGGATCAGTCATGATGAAATGGTGGAGCAGACTCGATGGGCCAAATGGCCTAATTCTGCTCCTACATCTTATGGTCTTATATTTCATTCAGGTGCATCTAAACCTAAACAGAAGAATCCCATTAGTTCCATTCAATCCTTTTGATGCTTTTGCCATTTATCTGGGTCCCTGTAGTAATATTCACTGCTGTGCCATGGTCCTATTCATTGTTGAACAACCATTGTGCAGTTACAAGGAGAGAGCATATATAAAAGAGAGATGATACAAAATACATATTTTATTGATCAATAATGGAGAAAACAGTATGATCTAGCACCTTATGTAGTGTATAAGAACAAACGTAATAACAAAATGGTCAAACAATACAGGTTATTTATTTGACAAGATGCATTTTCAGATTCACCTTATGGTGACATACTTGGCTTGTTGAGAGTAAGTTGCTATCTGTGATTTTTTCATTTGGGGTGAAGGAGAGGTTATAAATTTTTTACCCATACATCTTAAGATTTTTTGAAAGAAAAATACTTCCTTGAAATTACTTTGCTAAATATCAGTTTAAAATCAGCATGGCTGAAGGGCCTCTACTGTATTTTAATTTTCTATGTTCTATCATGATAGATAATTTAAAAAAACATACAAATATGTTATCTTCGTCCAAAGACAATGCAATTAAAACAATTATATAATGTTAATTGGGGGAAACATAAAATCCTACATTAAATGTTGCCTTCAAAAACTAAACGGAAATACCAGGCTGACATTTGGTGGCACAATGCAGGAGTAGGTGTGCTGATATTGCACAGCTCCAGTAACAGTTTCAATTCTGACCTCTAGGGACATGTGAAATCTGTAGATTTTTCCTGTAATCACACGTTTCCAGTGCATGTTCCAGTTTTCTCCCACAGGAACTGTATGGGAGGTAAATAAGCCACTCTGTATTTTGATCACAAAAAATAAATGTTAGTGGTTGGGGAAGTTGATGGACAGGACAGAAAGAGAACAATTTTTTAGAAAATAAGTGGGGGAAGGAGCTGAGACCTGGGATAGATTCAATAAATCGTATGGTCTCCTACATTGTAAGAAAAATAGAAATGTAGACAATCCTGGCATTGCCACGTTTACTGTCCACACTAGTCCCAATGGCATTGATACTCAAGCATGAAATAAGGGCGAGGCAATGCACATGAGTTATTATACAATAAGAGCAATTTGTTTCCATTCCTAAAATACATTATTTAACCAGATTACATGATTATTTTATCTGTAATCAAATAACAAATCACATTTTTAATGTTTGTGAGTTAGATACTCAAACATTACCGCACATGAAATAAATCCTTTTATATCTGAAAAAGGTTAATTAATTGCTTACAAATTAGACGTCTTGGTGAGAGTCATTTCCTTTCTGTTCTATGTCAAAATAAAATATCCATCTGAAGTTGCTAATGAGGTAGAATTGCTGTCATCTAAGTAAAACATCATAATTGCTGGCATCCATTTTGAAGTACTGACGATGGAAAAGGTGCCAACGCGTTTTCTGCATTTGACCAGTTGTGGAAGTTTGTTTCATACCATTTGACTAAAGGATAAGACAGAGCAACAGGAGAATTAATGACTGTTGGGAAAATTTGTACATACATGCATGTATCAGCAAATAATATGACAATAAACAAAACTGATCTAGGTTATGAATTCAAGAGAAAGGTGAAGAAGTATTATACAAATGTGTAAAATAATCCCAACATTTTAATCTCAGAGATCAGTAAAACTTCCATGCAGTTTTCTTCTCATGTACAAGTGTTGACTTACCTGGCAACACTACACTTGCAAATCCGTTGTGGTCACCTATTGTATCCGGTGCTCCTGATATAAACAAATTTCATGACACATGCCAGTGATAATAAACCTGGTTCTGATTCTGCAGCCTCCTCATCACTGGTAAGACCCGTCGTAAATTAAGGGACTGCTTTATCGAGCAACACTGCACCATCTGCCAAAAGCAGAATTTCTTGGTGCCCAACCATTTTATTCCTATTCCCATTCCTGTTCATGTTCTCCTCTTGTGCCACAATGAGGACACTGTCAGGGTAGAGGAGCCACACTTCATATTCTGCCTGCGTAGCCTCCAACCTGATGGCGTGAACATAGGTTTCTCTTCCCAGTAAATTTTTTCCCTCCTCCTTCCATTCTGGCCTCTTACCTCTTCTTACTTGCCTATCACCTCTTCCTGGTGCACCCCCTTTTCTCCCATGGTCCATGCCTGTCCGATTCTTTTCTCTCTAGCCCAGTACCTTTCCCACCACTTGGCTTCACTGATCAACTTCTAGCTACCTCCTTCCCCTACCCTACCTTTTTATTCTGGCATCTTCCCCCTTCCATTCAAGTCCCGGGAAGGGTCTCAGCCCGAAATGAAGACTGTTCACTTATTTCCATGGATGCTGCTTGACTTGCTGAGCTCCTCCAGCATTTTGTGTGTGTTAAAAGGAATACAAAATTAACTTAGGAGTCAGAGGGCTACTTTTCAGACTGGAGAGCTATGAATAAATAGTGTCAGACTGCAATCAGTGCTGATGTTTATCTTAACAATTTGAATAAACTGTAGGTGGCAGAATTAGTAAGTGGTAGAGTGGATAGGAAATAATATTGCAATGAGAATTGGGAAAATAAGCAAAGGAATAGCAGCTGGAATTTAATTCAGTCAAAAGTGAGTGATGCATTTTGAGAGGTTAAACAATGGCAAGATATACACAGTGAATGACAGGCTCCTGGGGTACGTTGACGAATGCTGCAATCTAAAGGTTCCATATTTCAGGGTGATTATATTCCAAGGAAACTATAATTATTGCAATTTTCTGCAAATACAAAAATACCTTTTACATGTGAAAGCCAAGATGTGCTCATACAGATGTTTTTTTCCTCTCACATTAAGCCATTTTATCTGTAATAACAAATTGACCAACTCCCATTATGTAACAGCTGAGGTTAACATTGGAGTTGGGGATGAACAAGGCTCAAGTGAATGTGACAAATCTGTTGATTTTAGTCACTCTATCAGACAGTAGGATTTGGATTGGACGTCACTGCATCAATAGGCTAGTTGGCACAGACAAATTCTTCCTTTGCCACACCCTTACTAGTCCTAGGACACAAATAGAAGTTTCAGTGCTGCCGTGCATTTTATATGGGGGGTGGGCAATGGTCACGGATTAGGAAGTGGCAATATCAGGGAAGTGGGTAGGATTTGATGACTGGGGCTCATGGGAGAAAGGTGATGTGGCAAATATCAGAGGGACAACATGTTAAAACTTTGTGGAAGTGGAATAAAGGGTTTAAGGAAATGGCCATGGCTATTCCAGTTCTCCACAATGCAGTACACCCAGAGGAAATACCCCTGATGAAGAGCGTGGCAGCACCACTCTCAGAGACATCCTGTCCACATGTCCTCTGACTGGAGAGGGCGTGTCAAAGACTGCCAAACCAATTGACATGATAATGCCCAGAATACTGAGTGACTAAAAATAAAAATGGGCAAGACTAGCTGTTGCTCTTGCAGTTTTGGTTATTCCCCCCATTCCCCACACACAATTAATAATTCTATAGCTCATATTATAAATGTTTGGGTATTGATTTGTGAATTCCAGCAGGATAAATTTCTGTAATATGAACAGCTGTACTGCACAATAATTTTGCTAAGTAGGATAGATTCAGAACAGATCTGATAGCTCAACACGAGTCATCCATTAGGCTCTGTAGACTGGCAGAGCAGTGATGCACACCACAATGTAACTTAATGAGCTGACATTCCCAGATCCCACCATTACTATCGAGCAACTGGAATTAACCCTGATTCAATGAGGAGTTTTGAAGCTGTTCAGGAGCTGTATGAGGCATATCTGAAAGCAAGGTGCCAAACAGATGAAGCTGCAGTACATGGCCATTGACAGAGCTAAGTCACAATCAATAAATCAATTCCAGGGCTCTAATTCTACCATAACTAGTGGAAGGCAATTATTAACAGGTATAACTAGCACTAAAAGGAGACTCTAAGAATGTCACCAATTTCAAGTGCTGCCCAGAATGCGAGTTCAAAGGATAAGTTTAAAGCATCAATTGCAGAGGAAAACAGGTGCCACATCTGGAGCACTAAGCACAGTTTTGGTCCACTCATTTGACCAAAACTGCACTGGAAGCAGATCAGAAAAAATTCACAAGGCTAATTTCTAGAATGAATATTTTCATGAGTGGCTAAAGAAAAGTTAAATTGAAATATATATTGTCCACAGAGGGTATGATAAGGTAGGTGTGGAGATGTTTCAATGACTATGAGAAAGTCAAATGAGGGAATATTCTCACCCTTGAACACTGCACTGGTGGCATAGACAGATGCAAGTGAACTGGTGAAGACAGAATACAATAGCATTTATTTCTATCCTCTTAAGTGTTATAGTAACTACATCCCTGAAAGAAGTTTTTTAAGACAGTTTCATTACTATTATTGAGTACTTTATACAGGCAGTCCCCGGGTTACGAACGAGTTCCGTTCCTGAGTCCGTCTTTAAGTCGGATTTGTACGTAAGTCGGAACAAGTACATCCGGTATTATTTAGCGTCAGTTAGTCAAACGTTTGTCTTAGTATATAGTATATTTTACCTTTCTATGCATATAAAACACTAAAAAAAGTATGTATTCCAGTAATTAAACCACTGCGTTGCTTAGTAATAATTGTAGCTTTCATCGGGGTAGCGCCTTTCACATGCTCCACTATTCTCACTTTATCCTTTAAAATTGTTCTTATCGTTGACTGACTGTAGCCTAACTCTTTTCCAATGACCGATGACATTTCACCTCTTTCAAAACACTTTATTATTTCCACTTTATTTTCAATGGTGATCGCTTCCTGTCAACGGAACAGAAACACTGCGGGTGGTGGGTCCTGAGCTCCGCTGGGTCCTAAGGACCACCACTCTGAATTCCCCGGGTCCTAAAGTCCACTGCACTGAGACAGGTTAAATGGGACAAGTGGGGGCAGTGCCAAGTTCGGGTTTGGGTATTTGATCCTCCACAATATTCCGCGTGGGAATTTAAACTGGAGGTGGCAGTGTTTTTTTTAACGAGGTTGAGTTGCGAGCTCAACATCAACCTGGCACAGATGGAGAGCACACTCGGGAGTGGTCTGTCACTGGATTGAACTCGGGATCCTCCGTTCTCCAGCCCGGCGCTGATCTCACTGTGCCACCAGCCGACCAGAAAAGGGTGGGGGGGGGGGGGTTAGGGTGAATCTTGCTAAGAAAAATTTAAGCCAAATACAAAGTTACACTCTCAGCACAGTGTCAACGGCAACAACTTAAAGTGGCAGACGGCGTCATGATCCACTTAAAATGGCGGACGGCGTTCTCCTTCCTCAGTTTGTAGGTATGAGTTGTACCTAAGTCGGACGTTTGTAATTCGGGGACTACCTGTATAACAAACCTCTTTTAAATCGTATTTCTTATAAACTCCATGAATTATTTCCTTCTTTGAAAATACTATCTATATTTGAAGATAGCCAAATAATGGCATATTTATTTGGACTGATAATTTTTTAGCACTTAAATTTGAGAGAAATTTCCTCATATGTCATTTAATGTTTTTTTTAGTCAAACATTCTTTGATGCTTCATAACCACTTTCTATTTTTCACCTGCAATGACACTTAATTTGCTTTTGTTCTCCTATTTGGGGGCTAGAAAACTGCAATATTAATCTGTAGCCTGTAGTCAATACTATCAGACTTGGCTGAGGATCATATTGACTGCTTTGAGGGATTTGGTATGTGAGCGAAGACAACTGGTAACTGATATATGGCCAAATGGAATGTCCTGCCTGTCTTCTCTAATTATTAAGTTATTCTGCCAGTAATATTAAAAAAAATTTACAATGAAGGATATTTTTAAAATATTTCATAAGTTGACTTGTGGCAAAAATATCTGAATGTTGCAAGTAGGGCTGGAGAGTGTTGTTTTTAGAACATTGTAGAGTTATGTTAGAAATCAAGAAAGGTAAGAAAAAGATGCAGATAGGTTTGATTTCATTCAGGTATTAAATCAAACCATTCACTATCTAATAATTGAATCAAATTAGTTAAATATATCAGCAGTGCCTCAACCCATAATATGAGAAACCAAACGTTACATTCTAATTGCTCAGTATTTGATTTTTAAAAAATCAAAAATTATTTTAAAAATTATTTCAATCATACTTGTTTTTCTAATTCCCTCTTCCCAGGGCACTTTGGGTTTCCAGCCAAGTCTATGCAGCTTTTTTGAATTCATTGGATATCCCAAGTCATTGGAAGGCCTGAGAACAAAAAGAAATAGAAAGCGGGGAGATACATATAATTAGTCCACCAAGCATGTAGTTATCCACAATTTCGAATTGAAACAGACTATTGTATTAAAGCTGATAACTTGCAGGCTTTACATTCAAAGTACATTTATTATCACAGAATATATAAGCTATAAAATCTTGAGATTTATTTGCTTACAGGCAGTCGCATACAAGAACTATACGAAGTATTATCAAGTGCAATATGCCTTGAACTTAGAACTACAGCACAGGGACCGGCCCTTTGGCTCACAATGTCTGTGCCAACCATGATGGAAATTTAAACTGCACACTTGCCTGCAGGCATTTCCATGCCTACCACTCTCACCGTTAAACAAAATAGCTACATAAATCTCCTTTAAACTCCCCCTCCCCACACCATGAAGCTATGGCTTCTAGTATTTGACATTATCATCTTGAGAAATAGACTATTTTCCCTGTCTAATGCCTTTCGTAATTTTCTATACTTCAGTCAAGTTACCCACTACCGTCCAATGCTCCAGAGGAAACAAGAAGCCAGATTTGTCCAAAATTTCCTTATACCTAATTTTCTTTAACATCTGCCTCCTAATTTTTCTGCAATTAAGTCTCAGTACTATATCCATTTCCCAAACATGCATCTTAAGATAAAATAGCTGTGAGAAATATGAAACGAAATACAGATTACATGGGTTGTAATGTTTAGTGCACAAAGGAAACCCAGGTAAAACTATGTGCAATTTACAGAGCTATTGAAAATTTACAGCACAGAATGGCAATTAACGCTGCATCAGAACAGCACGAGAATGAGCTATCCCACCTGACCCCATAGTCCAGCACCACTTCAGATTTTCAAGCAAAATGTGATGAGACGCATTGTCAACCTTTTGGCTAGTGCAGTGACAAAGTGTCCAGCGTCAGTGGTGTGGTCTTCATGTTAGATGTGGAAACTCTGGGAGACGTTCAGATAACGACATCTAAACAAGGTGCATCTTGCTACAGCTCCTTACAAACTGTGTTAGGGAATTGGAGCTGCAGCTGGATGACCGTCAGCTCATATGGCAGGATGAGGAAGTGATAGATGGGAGCTACAAGGAGACAGTCACCCTTAAGTTGCAAGAGGCAAGTGGCTGGGTGATTGTCAGGAGAGGGAGAGGGAATGGGCAGATAATCCAGAGTATCCCTGTGGCTGCTTCCCTCAATAATAAGTATAATGCTTTTGATACCATTGGGAGGATGAGCCTACCGTGGCTGATAAGGGATGTCAAAGACAGCATAAAAACAAAAGACAGGGCATATGATATAAAGGAAAGTAGTGGGAAGTTGTAGGATCAGTAAGCTGTTAAAAACCAGCAAAATGCAATAAGGAGAGAAAGGATGAAAATATGAAGGTAAGCTAGCCAATAATATAGAAAAGACACCAAAGGTTTTTTCAGATATATAAAGAGTAAATGAGAGGAATGAGGGGTGAGAGTGCATATTGGACAGCTGGAAATTGACACTGGAGAGGTAGTAATGGTAACAAAGAAATGCTGGTCGAACTCATTAAGTATTTTGCATCTGTCTTCACTATTGAAGACATTAGCAGTTTGCCAGAAATTCAAGAGTGCATGCATGCAGAAGTGAGTGCAGTTGTGGGTAGTGTTGAGGAAGCAGGCAGTCTGCAGAAGGACTTCAGACAGATTAGAAGAATGGGCTAAGAAATGCCAGCTGGAATACAGTGTAGGTAAGTGTATGGTCATGGACTTTGGTAGAAGGAATAAAGGCTTAATCTATTTTCTAAACGGGGTGGAAATTCTAAAATCAGAGACACAAAGGTTAACTTGCAGTTTAAGTTGGTGTTAAGGCATTTATCAGACTGCACATGGGAGTATTGTGAGCAGTTTTAGGCCCCTTACCTAAGAAAAGATCTGCTGGCATTGGAGAGGGTCCAGAGGAAGTACATGATTTCAGTAATGAAAGGGTTAACACGAGGACCATTTGTTGGGTCTCAACCTGTACTCATTGGAATTTAGGAGAATGGAGGGAGGGGGCAAGAAATCTTATTGAAGCCTATCAAATATTGTAAGTCCTAAATGGAGTGGACGTAGAGAGGATGTTTCCTATAGTGGGGGAGACCAGGGAACTGAGTGCAGACTTCAGGAGAGAGAAACCAGAGACAGTGGTTTTGAGTTTGTCTAAATGTTGTGCTTTGGGAAGAAAAACCAGTGCAAGGCTTATAGAGTGAATGATGAGACCCTTAGGAATGCTGTAGAATCTAATTGGGTCTGACGAGTACAAGTTAGACAGGGTAGTGAAGAAGGTGATGAAGGGTCTCAACTCAAAACGTTGACTGTTTACTCTTTTCCATAGATGATGCCTGGCCTGCTGAGTTCCTCCAGCATTTTGTTCGGGTTGCTTTGATTTCCAGCATCTGCAGATTTTCTCTTGAAGGTGTTAGGTATACTGGCCAATATCAAGGCATTGATATAGGAGTTGGGACATTATGTTGCAGTTGTACAAGTTTTTGGTGTGTCTGCACTTGGAGCATTGTGTACAGTTTTAGTTGCATTGTCACAGGAAAGATATTATGAAATTAAAAATTTATGAAGATGCTGCCAGTACTCAAAGGCCTGAGTAACAGAAAGAGGTCAGGAAGGCTTGGACTATTCCTTGGAACATAACGGACTGAGACGTAACTTTATTGAGGTGTACAAAATCATGAGGGACATAGATAGAGTAAATGAATGTCTTTCCTAGGGAAGGGGAAATAAAAACAAAATGGCATAGAATTAAGGTGAGAAGGGAAAGATTTAAAATGTACCTGAAAGGGCAACTTATTCATACAAAAGGACGTGCATACATAGAGGGAACTGCCAGAGGAATTAGTTGATACAGGTACAACAACATTTAAGACAATTGGATAAATACATGAATAGAGGATTTTTCAGGAGTGTGGGCCAAATGTGGGAAAATGGGACCAGTTTGGTGGACATCATGGTTGGCATGGATCATTTGGGCCTGTTTTGCATGCTGTATTACTTTATGACTATCAGCTCCACTCTTCGCTCACAGAAAACTTTGTGCAGAGGCACATCTATGACCATAAATCAATCAGGAATTAGTTGCACATAACCCACTGATTCACCTCATCAGCCAACTCCTTCCCCAAATATGGAAGAGTTTGCTCACTATTTAATCTTAAATCACTCCCAAACCCTCCGATCCAGAGAGGAAGCATGTCATTGCAAAAGACTGCACAAAATGAAGGGGTGCTAAGAACTTTTTTGCTAGATGAAACATTACTAGCAAACAAGGTGTTGAAGGCAGCATGCTGGCCCTTCTCAGCCAGGACACTGAGCAACATAATCAGAATCAGTGACTTACATCATGAAATTTGTAGTTTTGTGGCAGCAGTACAGTGCAAGACATAAAAAATTACTGTATTACAATAAAAAATAAAAATAAAATAAATAAAATAGTGCAATATTTCATGGTATAGGAGTTGGGACTTGATGTTGCCATTGTATAATACATTGATGATACTGCACCTACAGTTTTGGTTACCCTGTTGAAGCACACTTGAACAGGTACATGGATAGGATAGACTTGAAGGGAAATGGGCTAAACGTGGGCAAATATGTCTAGGTTAGAAGGACATCTTAATTAGTAGGGATGAGTGGGCAGAAGGGCTGTTTTTGTGTTGCATGACAAGTAAGCAATGCAAAGAAAGTCACAGTGGTACAAAACTTTGGGAGTCATAGCTCTGAAAATGCCCAATGAATTACCTCTGTAACATCTCACATGGAGGGTGGACATGAATGTATTAGGCAGGTCAGATAGCTTTAGTGTTCTATTAAGTGATTCTGATAGCAGTGGAATTAATTGCAATATTCTCCTTAGAATTTTGCAGAAATTCTTTGCAAAAAAAAGTCAGTGCTCATTTAATGTAAAAGATCATGAGTTTCAAATATTAACACCAACCTGTCACTGACATGATCAATCCAAAGTTCTAGTTCTGATTCTGAAACAGTTTCTTTAATCTGTAAATTTAAATTTGTGTTTAAACAAGCTCAGAGAGAATTGATAACCAGGAAGCATAAGACTACATTTTTCATGCAAGAAATAAGAAGCTAGAATTCAACTTATTAGGAATATATAGCAGATTCAACAGCATATGGTCAGGATCACCAAGGTAATTACATTTTGATAAGATCATATAGAAAATATTAACTTGTCAATTACAAACACAGGATTACTAATCAAGAGAAGAGCAGTCTATCTGGTTTGTTTAACGCCAATTTGGTAGAATGATACTGCAAATAATAGCAATGTAATTGCAGACCAATCACAGCAATCAACCAATCTCTATAAATTAATCTATAACAGACAGACAGTGGATGCACAGTGATTAAAGTTCTCAACACTAGGAATTTCAAGAATTATTTCATTTTTATGCTGGAAAGCTAGCAGCTGAAGCAATTTTATTGTGTATTTTTATGTTCAAAATTCATGGAAAAATAATAAAAATAGTAAATTAGATAAATGTCACCACTAACAGTGGTGACAGTGGCTAAATAAAGCTCTGCTTTGGAGAAAATTCTCACTCATTTAAAGTCCTAACTGAGTATTAGGCACAAAAATCTGTTTAATTGACAGGGTCTTTGATGTTCCGGTATTAAAGTTATCATTTGAAAAATTGGCATGCCTCCATGTCCAATTTCTAAATTTCTTTATCCTTTCCATTCAATGGCTTCTTGTGAGAACCATAGTGTTTCAAAATTAGCCACAATTTAGCCAATATTTATAGTGTGACAGCTTCAATTCTTAAAACCTTAAGTAATGAAGTTCAGCTTTCAATTTCTTTACAATAACATCTAGACTTGCAAGATTTCTTGCAAACTAATTTATTAGTTCAAGAATGCAAAAGAATTGAAGCCATATGAAATGTGACAGCAAATGAAAATTCAAATCCGATTTACTACTGAAATGAAGTGGTTTTGGCAGTAAGAGTGCATGAATTGGTATAAAAGTCTGGAATTAAATGCTTGTGAAGTGTGAAGTTTCTCTTTTCTCCAAGGTTATTTCTTCCAGCCCATGCTTTTGGTTTGACCCTGAATTTAAATTACTTCTTCACTAATTAATTTCATTAATTAGTTAACTTACCCAACTAAAAGTTTAAGATCCCAAACTGAAAGATTAAATGCTTAACATAAAAAGGCATTTATGATTTATTTGGGCAAAGAATTCAAAATTACAGATGAAAATTTCAAACTCCCAGAAACAACTGTTATGGGCCAGATGAGATTTTAAAAAATCTAAATCCCAGCCTTTATCTGCCCATGTATCATACACAAATTGCTGCAGGAATTCAGTAAGCCAGGCAGCAACTATAGAAGAGTAAACAGTCGAAGTTTCAGGCTGAGACCTTTCTTCAGGACTGTCTGCCCACTTCTATTTTTTAATGGATCTTGACTGGGGAAGATGTGAAACCAATCCACTTGTAGGGGTCGTGTAACAATTCATTATCTGGCAACTTCCGGTGTCAGTACTCAACGTGCAGATCCTGTTCATTGCTAATCATGAAAACTTGCAGATCCATGAAGACTACACAGCACTGTTTATGGTGGATATATATTAACATGGTGACTGTCTAAATTTGGTCTGATTAGTAAGTACTCATTTTGGAAGATTGAGAGGAGATCACATTGAGACATAAAGTGTGAGGGACTACCTGGCCTGTTTCTTCTTGTTAGGTAATTTGAAACTACTAGGTATAGTTTCTGGATAAGGAATTCAACAAATTAAGACAGACATGGAGAGAGCAGTAAAATCTTTGAAATTCTCTATTTAAGAAAACTGAGTATGATCAGTTGTTGAGTATAAGAACTTTGGAGATACAGAGGATAAAGCACAGGATCATCTATGATCCGATTATATGACATAGCAGGCTCAAGGAGATCACATGGCTTGTGAATGCTTGTATTTTAAAATGGAAGGATATTAACTAAAAGTCAATGTAGGAAAGCCAACAAAGATTGATGGCTGAATAAGAATTGAACAGGTCAATCTTTGAATAGTTTAAGTTTGCAGAGTCAACAGGGAAGCCACACACAGGAATCAGTGACATGGTGTGGAAGCAGAAGAGCTGCCCACATGATCTGTTAACCATGGACTGTATAGACAGGAATATGTTCAGGTGACAAGGGCCTCATCCAACTAGATGATGGAGCGGAGTTGTGTGTGAGGAAGATAGCAAAGGCTGAAGACAGTTTGAGAAGAGGGAGAAAAGCTAGCTTACAATTATCACTTGGCAAGAATATCAGTACTGACTTTGATATAAGAGCCGTTTTTGGACTACTTGCATATAAATTGCCACAAGCACCAAGGGATCTGGCAATAACTGCTGACCATGGTGTGTTTATGCTTTAGGATTAAACATTAGAGTAGACAGACAGCATCTTTTTCCCAGGGTTGAAATGTCTAATACCAGAGGGCATGCATTAAAGGTTAGAAGGATTAAGTTCAAAGGAGATGTGAGGGGCAAGTTTGTTTTATAAACACAGAGAGGGGCAGGTGCCCCTCTGAGATGTTTAGATAGGCACATGAATGTGAGGGACATGAAAGGATATGGACATTGCACAGGCGAAAGGGATTAGTTTAGTTGGCCAATTGAATACTAATTTAATTGGTTCAGTACAACATTGTGGGTTAAAGGCTTGTTCCTGTGTTCTCATTTCCCCAGAACTCTCCCCCATGCATCATCCCCAACTCCAGAATTTTATCACTGACAGACATCGACCTTCCTGGGTGACTTCAATACCAAGGCCTGAATGGCTCCAACCAGTTGGTAAGGAGAGATCAGGGAGAGCGAACTCCCATCAGTTAGAACACAGCCTAATTCATCAGGCCCTTGAATCTTTCCCATCAAGTCTCTTTATCGTCTGACCCCAAAATGTTATACTCCACAACTAGACATTCAAGCCCTCTGAGGTACTATAGAGGTAGATCAATCGCAATGAAATTGAATTGTGAATACTGGAAGAAGAGAAAAAGGAAATATCACTTGGGAACTCTGGCAAGAACAGAGTTCTTATCAATTTAACTTACCAAGTGCACTAACTCCTTGGCAAGCTGAAAAACTGACAACTCAAAGTTTGTGCCTACGTTGTACACCTCGCCAGGTTCACCCTTCTCAAGAATTGTGAGGAAAGCCTCAGCAACATCTGTAGCATACAGAAAATGACGTGTTTGTTTTCCTGTTCCATGAATACAGCTAAAAGATAAAAAACATCAACAATGATTTCCAAAAATGAAATTGATTTGGACTTAATTTTGAATACTCATTGACAACATACAAATGCCATGCTTATATATATACTACACATTCTCAAAATTATTCCTATATGACATTTAGAGAAAAACACTCTTGGAAAATTTCCCTCATTTGGTTTCACTGGTAGCATTTTTGATCATTTGTAAAATCGAAGTGTTACAGAGCTGTTCAACATAGAAATAGGCTCTTTGTGTCAACCATCAAGCCAATCTAATTCGAATGTCTGCACTAATTCTGTATCACTCTATGCTGTGTTCATCATAAAAATCCCTGTCCAAAGTGTTGTTCCTGTTGCTGCCTCTACTACCTCCTCAGGCACCTGACACCAAATACCAGTTACTCTTTGTGTGAAAAATTTGTCCCCGTAATCCCCTTTATTATCCTCTCTCACCTTAAACCATGACTCAAGTTTTAGACACTCCTACCATTAGAAATAAACTCTGCCTACCTAGCCTATCGATCCATCTCTTAAGTTTATATACCTCTATCATGTCACCTCTCAACCACCTATTGTTTAGCAAAATCATAGAACAATACAGCAGTCTCTTCAGCCCATGATGCTGAGCCATCCTTTTAACTTACACCTTAATCAATTTAACCCTTCCCTCCTTCACAGCACATAACTCTTTGTTTTTATTTAATCCACTTACCTAAGAGACTCTAAAATGTCCCTAATATATCAGTCTCTATCACCACACTTAGCAGTGCATTCCAGGCATTTACCATTCTCTGTGTAAAACAAAAACAAACTTTGACATCTCCCCTAAACTTTCCACCACTCATCTTAAAAAGTGTTAGCCACTGATGCCCAGGAGAAAGGCACTGGCTGTCCACTCTATCTATGACTCTTCTTAATATACTATCAGGTCACTTCTCCAGCACCTTCACACTAAAGAGAAAAACACTCATAAACCTTGTCCTCCAATCCAGGCAACATTTGGTAAATACCCTCTGCATTCTCTCTAATGCTTCCACATCTTTCTTATAATGCAGTGATCAGAAAAGACACAATACTCCAAGTGTGGACTAACTCAGTCACCCAACTAATGAAAGTCATGCGCCTTCTTAATTACCCTGTCAACTTCTGGGGCAACTTTGAGGGAATGTATAGACTTGAACCCCAAGATCCTTCTGTTCCTCCACACTGCTGAGAATTCTGCCATTAAGATTGTACTCTGCCTTCAAGTACGACCTTACAAAGTGAATTACTTCACACCTACCACTTCTCAGTCTAGCTCTACATCCTGTCAATGTTCATCGTAACCTACAACAACCACTATCCACAACACCACCGACCCTGTGTCATCTACAAACATCTCCATCTTTCCACTTCCTCATCCAAATCATTTATAAAAATCACAGAGAACAGATCCCTGTGGAACACTGCTAGTCACAGACTTCCTAGCAGAATTTGCAGCATCTACTATCACCCTCTGCCTTTTGTGGGATAGCCAATTCGAATCCATGCTACCAAGCTTCCATGTATGCTATGCGTTATGACTTTCTGAATGAGCTTTCCATGGGAACATTGTCAAATGCTGTACTATAATCTATATACACCACATCCACCACTCTACCATTATCGATTTTTATAACCTCAAACTAAGTCACACCTGCTACACCTGCCTCTACGCCTCCTCCTTCACTACCATTCAGGGCCTCAAACAGTCTTTCTAGGTGAGGAGACACTTCAACTGTGAGTCTGTTAGGGTCATGTACAGTGTCTGGTGCTCACTGCGTGGCCTCCTGTATATTGGTGAGACCCGATGTAGATTGGGAGACTGCTTTGCCGAGCACTTATACTCTGTGCACCAGAAGAAACAGGATCTCCCAGTGGCCACTCATTTTAATTCCACTTCCCATTCCGATATGTCAATCCATGATTTTCCCTACTGTCATGATGAAGCCACATTCTGGTTGGAGGAACATCTTATATTCCGTCTGGCTAGCCTCCAACCTGATGGCACGAACATCGATTTCTCAAACTTCCAGTACTGCCCCCCCCTCACCATTCCCCATCCCCTTTTCCTTCTCTCACCTTAACTCCTTGCCCATCACCTCCCTCTGGTGCTCCCCCCCACTTTTCTTTTTTGCATGGCCTTCTGTCCTCTCCTGTTAGAGTCTCTCTTCTTCTTCAGCCCTGTATCTCTTTCACCAATCAACTTCCCAGCTCTTTACTTCACCCCTCCCCCTCCTAGCTTCACCTATCACCTTGTGTTTCTCCCTCCCCTCCCTCACCTTTAAAATCTACTCCTCATCTTTTTTTCCACCAGTCCTGCTGAAGGGTCTCAGCCTGAAACTTCAATTGTACACTTTTCCATAGATGCTGCCAGGCCTGCTGAGTTCCTCCAGCAGTTTGTTTGTGTTGCTCAAAAAAGTCACTCAGTTTTGTGAAGCATGACCCTCCCTCACAAAGTGATGCTGACTGTTTCTACGACTATCCTTCTCCAAACGTTCATAAATTGTGTCCTTTTTAAAGTCAAAACCAAAAGTTTAAAGTCAAAGTCACTTTATTGTCAAATGCATATATGAAGCTGCAATGAAAAATTTACTTGCAGCAGGATCACAGATACATAGCATTAAAAAGAAAACATTAACAAGAAAGACATAAACATAAATAATACAAGAAAGAACACAACTAGACCCAAAAAACAGCAGAATCCATTGTAGTGTGAAGAGGTCAGAGTGTTGCTGTGTTGAGGTAGAGATCACGGTGAGTATGTTGGTTCAAGAACAGAATAATTGAAGAGAAATGATTTGCAGACGTTTGTGAAAACCATTTCCCTCCATAAACGCTGTCTGACTGAGCACCTTTGTGGGCTGAAGGGAAATAACTGTTCATGAACCTGAACTTCAGAGTTCTGTACCTTCTGCCCGGTGTAACTTATCCTGATGGATACAGAGAAAGTAAGCCTAAACCATTTCTCCTTATGATGAACCCCTCCAGTCCAGGATATAACATAGCACTCAAAATAACAGAATTCTTTTAAGTTCAAGCTCAAGCTTATTGTCACCTGACTGTACATATATAAAACCAAACGAAACAACAGTGACCCAAACAGAGCACATAGAACAAAATATTACCATACAAAATAAAATCTAATTCAAAAATGCATGTAGTGTGTAGCACATGTAAACAGTACACAGCTCACTGTCTTAGTGATCAATACCCAGGGTATTGTAGTCCCACAGCTGAGGGAAGAAGCTGTTACTCAGTCTGACTATCCTAATCCTGATGCTCTTGCACCTCCTTTCTGATAATAGTGGGTCAAAGAGATTGTGGGATGAGTGGTCAGGATTCTCTACAATGCTTCGGCCTCTTTGTTTACAATGTTCCCAGTAAACATCACAATTAGTGTGGAGGGAGACCCCGGTGATCCTCTTAGTAGTCTTACTATCCCCTGTAAGGTTTTGCAGTTTGACACCTCGCAGCTTCCATGCCACACAATGATGCAGCCAGACAGGACACTCTTGATGGTGCTCCTGTAGAAAGTTGTTAGAATGAAGGCATGCAGCCTCAATCTCCTCAGAAAGTATAGATGTTGCTGTATCTTCTTGACTGGAGAGGTGGTGTTGTAGGTCCAGGTTAGATTGTCCATTACGTGCACACTAGAGAACATCGTGCTCTCCAATCTCTACTCGGCATAGCCGTTGATGTGTGATGCGGAGTAGTTGATGTGTGCCTATGTAGCCAGTCATTGATCCTGGATTTTCATCAATGTTGACGTGAGGCAGCTGCCTCCCTGATTATCTATGCTCCAGTCCATGTTTTCAAAATAGTGCTGAGGTGACACCTTCTGGCCAAGTCCTGAACTCCCTGTAAACTGATTTTACTTGTTTAGCCAGTGGTCTGTATGCAGGGATCAGCAAACTGGATATGAGGCCTGAGTATCCAACATGAGCTCCAGGAGCATTGGTATAAACTACGTTGAATATATTCCCTCCTCTGCTTGCAAAGTTGACATGCTGGTAGAACTCTGGCAGGACCATTTTTAACCCAGCATGAATGAACACACCATCAGGGTAGTGGCTTTTGAGGTCACGGATGGTGCATAGAGCTCCTACAGCGCCTCTTCAGCACTAGCATAGGAGGGGATATAAACAGCAACAGTCACAATGTCAGCAAACTCAGTAAGTAGAAGGGCCAGCACTTCACCATTGAAAACTCCATCTGTAGTGAGCAGTGGACCGCTACTCCCAAGGCACTTGCATATCTATTGATGTAGTCACACAGACCTCCTCCATGGCTCTTGCTGGAGGTCGCAACATTTCTGTCTGCCCAAAAGAAGATTAGGGCCAGGTCTGTAATAGCATCCTATGGCCATGTTTCTGTCATGAGAAGTGTACAGCAGTTCCTCAGCTTCCACTGGTTCAGATGCAGACACAGGTAATACAGCTTATTTTCTAGTGATCAGATGTTCAGATGTTAGCAAGTAGAATCATTGAAAGCACAGGCCTCCAGAGATTTGTTTTAAGGCTCACTCGAAAAGCAAGCCGCTTGCCGAGCCTCTGCATCGTCTCACACCACTTCTCTGACGGAGATATTTATTGCTTATTTACCATGGAGCGGGGTGAGGGCCCACACCACGTATCAGACTGTAACAGCACAGCCTTGCAGATTTTAGTGTTTTTCATAATCAGCAGTCTTTTTCAGTTGTAGAAAACATGAACAGGAAAAGAAATTTCACTGTTGACTGGAGCCAGAAAGGCTGCAGCGACCGTGCATGCTGCCATTTCGTAGAATGTATACAGCTCCTGTTTCACACAAAAAAAGTATCAGGTAGTTAAATTCAAAGCTTAATTGAAGAAATGTAACATCCCCACGGACTCTTAGGAATCAGGGCTCAATACCATTTAAAATGGAGAAGGTGCTGTGTGTATTGTATTATATATTGTGCCTGGTATCAGACTTGAATGGACAACAGCAATTCTGCCCAAGGTTCAGAAGATTGTGTGCTGAAGCCTCACACCAGAGATTTAAATACATCATCTAAGCCAACAATTTAGAGAAATACCAATGACATGCCTTCTTTAAGGGCATAAAATATCAAAGCACACAATCAGAAAAACAGGAAGGAAGGTCTCCGTGATCTTGTAAGCATTCAGTCTTCAAACAATATCCCTAATAAAACACATCATCTAATCAATAAATTTTGCAAGACCCTCTTGTGGGAAAAATTGGCCGAGTCATTTTCTGAATTATTCTGCTCAGGCAGTACCTAGGGACCTAAGATGACTAGCAACTTTAAAATTCTCAGCACTTTTACAAATGAGTTAGGGGATGCATGATGAATAGATAGGTGGGTAGCTGGTGGGGTGGTGTACTCCTTCAAACACCTATGTAAGGCTTCATGTACTTCTGGTTAAATGGATTCTAGTTACATTATTATCCGAAATGCACCTTCTCCGCTCTAAATGGCCTTGAGTCCTGATTCCAAGGAGTCAGTGAGGATGTTACATTTCTTCAATTAAGCTTTGAATCTTCTAACCACGTGGCAATGTTTTTTTTTGGTGACACAGCTTAGAATACAGCTCTTGTTTCAGCAGTCTGGTAGAAGGTATGTGAATCATGTGTCTGCACAACTGAGTGTGAGTAGTTTTTCAACTGGGGACACCAACATTGATATGCTTATCCTTATAGTGAACTTGGAGGATTTTGCAGAGACAGCATATCCTTCCAGTGCCACATGTTAGTTAGTGCAATGCCATTACAGCTTGGAGTTCGGAGTTCCAACCCTGGTGTCCTTTGTAAGGAGTTTGTATGTCTTCCCTGTGTAATAAGTGGGTTTTCTCTTCTCTTGGTCCAAAGATGTATCAGTGAGTAGGGTAATTGGTTATCATATATTGTCCTATGATTAGGTTTGGGCTTGGGTTAAAATCAAGGGATGCTGACAGCATGGCTTGAAGGGCCAGAAGAGCTTTTTTGCACTGTATTTCTAAATAAATTAAATAAATCTGTTATATTTTTGTCCCCATATGCTTTGCCCTTGTGTGTCACATTTGCTTAAGTTTCTCAATTTGATTAGAAAAACAGGGGAGCCAAGTGTCTACATCATTTAGTGAATCGTCCTCAGTGCTTACTTACTCACAATCAGAATTTCTACTGCCTTTCCTATAAAAAACATTTGTATTTATTTTTGCTGTAGAAGGTCTTGTAATCTCTTCTACTTATACCAGCACTCCTGTTATCCAGAAACCACATAGAATCATAAAAATAGACAGATTAGGCCCCATTCCAAATTTTCTCCCAACATTATCAGAACAGAGCTCATCATTTTGCAAAGATGGTTTTTTCACAATAACATGTTGAGGCTTATGCTTATTCAAAATGCTATTAATACATAATTTGCTTTTGATAATGATTGATATTTGTGTAAGATCAGAATAAACATCTCAAAACAATGAATATTCTACTGAATCTCAAATCACAGCACTGAATTTCAAATCTACCTACCATTTTTGATTACGTTGCAATAAGGCTATAAATTTTGGAATAACCTAAACAAAAATAAAAAAACAAGGTTACATCAGAGTTTCTGTTAGAAATGCTCATGTATTACAAACACTGGATTATACATTTTTAAAACCCAAGTACACATACAGTTACAAGAGAAAGTTTGTAAACCTGGTTTTCTACATTACTCATAAAATGTGATCTCATCTTCATCCAAGTCACAATAATAGACAAATATAATCTGCCTAAACTAATAACACACAAATAATCTTACCTTTCATGTCTTTATTGAGTACATTGTTTAATCATTCACAGTCCAGGATGGAAAAAGTAAGTGAACCCTTGTATTTAATAACAGGTTGCATCTCCTTTAACAGCAATAACTTCCACCAAGCGTTTCCGGTAGCTGCTGATCAGACTTGCAAAATGGTGAGGAGGAATTTTAGATAATTTCCCCATACAAAACTAATTCAGTTCATTGATATTTTTGAGAACCTTGCAAGAACAGCCCTCTTCAGGTCATTCCACAGCATCTCAATTGGGTTAAGGTCTGGATTCAAACTTAAAACCCATTAAAAAACACAAATTTTCTTCTTTTTAAATCATTGTTGTTGATTTACTCTTGTGTTTTAGATCATTACCTTGCTGCCCTTTTTCCTCCAGAGTGGTGTGTATTTCTGCCAAAAAGTTCAACTTTTGTCTCATCTGTCCACAGAATATTGTCCCAGAAACACTGTGGAACATCCAGGTGGTCTTTTGCAAACTTGAGATGTGCAGTAATGTTTTTTTGGACAGCAGTGATTTCCTCCATGATGTCTTTTCATTCTTATTCAGTATTTCTCTTATAGTGGACACTTGAACACAGAAACTTCAGCAAGTTCTAGAGATTTGTGCTCTTGGTGTGATCTTTGCTGGATGCCTACTCCTAGGGAGAGTAGCAACAGTACTGAATTTCCTCCGTTTGTGGACAATTTCTCTTACTGTGGGCTGATGAACACTCAGGTGTTTAGAAATGTTTTGTAGCCTTTTCCAACTTCATGCATCTCTACAATTCTTCTTTTAAAGCCCTCTGAAAGTTGTTTTGATCGTGGCATGGTGCACCTAAACAGATCTTTCTTGAGAAGAGCAGGCTATGTCAGTAATTTGATTTTGCGTGTCTTTTTTTTAAATATATAGGGCAGGGCACCTCTACAACCAACACCTCCAATCTCATCTCGTTTAATGAAATACCTGACTTCAAATAGCTTTTGTAGAAAGCATTACCTCAGAGGTCACATACCTTTTTTGAACTAAGACTGCGATTGTAAAATGGCATATTCAGTATTGACGGTAAGTACAATTGTTTGTATGTTATTAGTTTAAACAGATTGTGTTTGTCTATTATTATGACTTGGTTGGAGATCAGACCATATTTCATGAGTGATTAATGCAGAAAACCAGGTAACTGCAAGGGGTTCACAAATTTTTTCTTGCAACTGTACTTGGAACATTACAACATAGAACAGGTCATTCTGTCTATTATGCCTGTGCCAACCATGATGCCAAGTTAACCTAATCCCAGTGCCAGATCTCTCTGTTTTCTGCCCATGTTCCTGTCTAAATGTCTCTTATTTAACTTGAATGGTGGAGCAAACTTGATGGGTTCAATGGCTGAATTCATCTTGTGTATTTTATGGTTTTATAGTCTATTAAAACATTACTATTATATCTGCCCTCCCCAGTACCATATTCCAGGCACCTACTGCTCTGTGTAAAAAAAACCTTGCCTCATAAATCTTTAAACTTACCTCATCTCTGCTTAAAACTGTACCCCCAGTACCCGATGTGACACCCTGGGAACAAACACTATCTCCCCTACCTATTCCTCTTATAATTGTATATGCTTTTCTATTAAGTTGCCCTTCAACCTCCGCTACACAAGAGAAAACAATATAGCTCATTTTTTCCAATCCAGGCAACATCCTAGTGAACCTCTTCTGCTCCCTCTTCAATTCCTCAACATCCTTTCTGAAATGTGGTAACCAGACTGCACACAATATACTAAATTCACAATATGCTAAATATAGACTAATTAAAGTTTAATACAGATGTAACTTTCATAATGATCAAGGCAGGTATGTTATTCACCTTCTTTACCATACTATCTGCTTTTGGGGAGCTATGGACTCAATACCCAAGATGCCTCTATACATCAAGGACCCTCAAGGCCCTACCATTTCCTCTATGCTATCTTCTTATACTTGACTTCCCAAAGTGTAACATGTCATACTTGAATCAATTAAATTTCATCTGCCATTTCTCTGGCCACATTTCCAACTTATCTATATCCTCCTCTATCTCTTTGATTACCTTTATCACTATCCACAACTCCTCCAATCAGGCCACTTAGATTTTCATCTAAATTATCATCACAAAGAATACAGTTCCAATGATACAATGACCCTTGCGAACACTGCTGGTCAGAGGCCTCCAGTCAGAATAACACATATCCACCGCCATCCTCTGACTTCAATGGCTAAGCCAGTTTTGAATCCAATCTACTAGGTCTCTGTGAATCCCAAATGACTTAATCTTCCGGATCTGACTACCATAAGGGACTTTATCAAAATCTTCTGGAACAGGACATCCAATAAACAATATTGTAAGACATGGCTTCCATAGCCATGCTGTTCCCTAGTCCATGTTTTTCCAGGTGTGAGTAGATCCTATCCTTAAGAATCTTCTCCAAAAATGTTCTTATTACTGATGTAAGGATACATATAATTAAATATGCATCAGTACATGGGAATTCCAATCTCCTTCCGGTAGTTTGCCACACATGTTAACAAAGCAGGATTTTCACCCCAGAAAAGGACACTCTCCAGCAGCAAAAAAGCATGTCCGTCATGAGGAAGTAGCAAAGAGTACGAAATCAACACCTTGATTTCAGAATGTGACACTGACACATTTGTGGGTGAAGGGAGTTTCAATGTGGCAAAAGAACCAGGAGGGTAGCCATTTATCAAGGTTGTGTGACATAATACTTCTTTACAAGATCTAGCAAGATGAAAGTAAAATTCTGGGCCAGGACAACACCCCATGCACCATCAATCTACAAGCTATGCCACTCGGGCTTGGGTTACATTAATTATTGTGACTGTATACTTTCTGCTATCATAGCACTATATGTGCTATGTGCTGTTGACACTGTTGTTTTGCACCTTGGTCCTGGAGGAATGCTGTTTTGTTTGGCTGAGTTCATTCCTATGGACTATGGTTGAATGACAATTAAAGTTTGAACTTCTGGGGTGCTTTGAGGCCAGCTTGTTGTGGCACAGCTCGATGGATACAATTAAATATTCTTGTTTCAGCCTGCTACAGCTAAGAATCACAACTGCATCCAAGGTTTGAACAGTTTTAATAAAGATGTTTTAATGTGATTAAATAATCTATTGGTGTTTGATAAAGTCCCACATGGGAGACTGGTCTGGAAAGTTCAGTTGCTTGGCGTTCGAGATGAAGTAACCAATTGGATCCAACATTGGCTCAGCAGAAGTCAAAGTGATGTCTCTGATTGGAGCCTTATGACTATTTATGTGCTGCAGTGCTGTGTCCTTCATTGTTTATCAACTATATTAACAATTTAGATAATAATGTGGTAAACTGGTTCATCAAATTTGCAGATGACACTAAGGCTACATCCACACTAGACTGGATAATTTTGAAAACGCTAGTTTCGCATAAAAATGATAGGCATCCACACTATGCATTTTTGAAAATATCTCTATCCACACTGAAACGGAGATTTCAGCCAACCTTCTCCTCCTGCGCATGCGCAAGACACATCTACTAAAAGCAAATGACATGTTCGGTGTCGAATCTCGCCGTAAAAGTGCACGTTTGTGTAGTTACAGACTGGAAAAACTTAAAACGACGGACAACTATTGGCTTTCGCACAGGAGAACTTAAAAGTGAAAAAAAACAAATACTGGAGCGTATGGAGGCAACCGACAGGGAGTTCACGGACAGATTGACCTGGCTGATGACGAACATTGAAAAACTGACTAACTCTGTTGCATTAATAAAGCACCTTGTTAAATGTACAAAGCATGTCTGCATCAGTGTTATCTTGTATTTCCATTCAATGTTATATTAGGCTGTTACACATCTACTGTCAGAGAAGTACTTGCATATATAGGAAACCACCTTCATACGAGCAAGGACAGAAAACAGGGCTAAGTGAGTACAGTATACTTATTTATTCAGTAAGTTATGGGTCAAAATATTTGGTGAGTACATTTTTAACTCTTTTGGCTTCAGTCTCATTGCTGTCTGTTCTGAAATTGTTAGGTTGCGTTCAAGAAAACAATGAAATAGCGCGCTGCCGTCTGATAGCATTTTCAGAAATCTCCAGCTACCCCGTCCACACTGATCTGCCCGAACAGCGTTTTCAAAAATACGCACCCTGGAAAGCGTTTCTGAAAAGCTCCAGTTTTGGGGGATGAAAACGTCGTTTTAGTGTGGACGGAGGGTTAAAACGGAGAGAAAAAGCTTCGGTTACAGGTTTATCCGACATAGTGTGGATGTAGCCTAAGATTGTGAGTGCAAGGTACAGCGATAAAGACTAACAAAGTTTACAGTGTGATCTTGACCAAATGGGAAAATGAGCTGAAAAAATGGCAGATGGAATTCAATACCAGATAAGTGGAAGGTGCTCCACTTTGGCAGGACAAACCAGGGTAGGAATTGCACAGTGAATGGTAGGGCACCAAGGTGTGCCTTAGAACACATCCATAATTCCTTGAAAGTGGCATCACAAATAGACAGGTTCCACATGGTAGGTTTATTCAGAAAGTCAGAAGGCATGGGATCCAGGGAAGCTTGGCTAGGTGAATTCAGAATTGGCTTGCCTGCAGAAAGCAGACGGTTGCAGTGGAGGGAGTACCTTTGGATTGGAGGGTTGTGACTAGTGGTATCCCACGAGGATAGGTTCTGGGACCTCTACTTTTTGTGATTTTTATTAACGACCTGGATGTGGGGGTAGAAGGGTGGGTTGGCAAGTTTGCAGATGATCTGGTGGTGTTGTGGATAGTGTAGAGGATTGTCAAAGATTGCAGAGAGACATTGATAGGGTGCAGAAGTGGGCTGAGAAGTGGCAGATGGAGTTCAACCTGGAGAAGTGTGAGGTGGTACACTTTGGAAGACAAACTCCAAGGCAGAATACAAAGTAAATGGTAGGATACATGGTAGTGTGGAGGAGCAGAGGGATCTGAGGGTACATGTCCATAGATCCCTGAAAGTTGCCTCACAGGTAGATAGGGTGGTTAAGAAAGCTTATAGGGTGTTAACTTTCAAAAGTCGAGGGATAGAGTTTAAGAGTTGTGAGGTAATGATACAGCTCTATAAAACTCTGGTTAGACCACACTTGGAGTACTGTGTCCAGTTCTGGTCGCCTCACTATAGGAAGGATGTGGAAGCATTGGAAAGGGTACAGAGGAGGTTTACCAAGATGCTACCTGTTTTAGAGAGTATGCATTATGATCAGAGATTAAGAGAGCTAGGGCTTTACTCTTTGGACAGAAGGAGGATAGTTGTATACAAGATATTAAGAGGAATAGACAGAGTGGTCAGCCAGCGCCTCTTTTCCAGGGTATCACTGCTCAATAAAAGAGAACATGGCTTTAAGGTAAGGGGTGGGAAGTTCAAGGAGGATATTAGAGGAAGGTTTTTTACTCAGAGAGTGGTTGGTGCGTGAAATGCACTGCCTGAGTCAGTGGTGGAGGCAGATACACTAGTAAAATTTAAGAGACTACTAGACAGGAATATGGAGGAATTCTCTCTCTCAGGTTGTGCCAGACTAGAACTAGAGATTATAGGTTTAGGGTGAAATGTGAACTGTTTAAGAGGAAAGTCAGGGGAACTTCTTCACTCAGAAAGTGGTGTGAGTGTGGAATAAGCTGCCAGTGGAAGTGGGAGATGCAGGTTCGATTGTAACATGTAAAAGAAATTTTGATAGTTGCATGGGCTTAGAGGGATATGGTCTAGGTATAGGTAGAGAGACTGGGCAGAAGGTCAGGTCACCACGGACTAAGTGGGTCAAACTGCCTATTTCTGTGCTGCAGTAATCTATGACTCTAAGATGCCATCTTATAATATAACTTGCTTAATACATTGTCCAAGACCTTTCGGGAACTTTGCAATCTTCGACCATGATCAGAATTCAATGCAAGTATTCCAACTGTGGTCTATTCAATTCATTGTATTCTATCCATGTATTTATGAATTGAGGAATCCCTTATGACTTTCTAATCATACTCCTCAATGACATTGAAACTAACTGCAGCACAGAAATAGGCAGTTTGACCCACTTAGTCCGTGGTGACCTGACCTTCTGCACATACTTTCACTGTCATGATGACATCCTATCCCATTAATCCATATCAATCCACACATTCAAGTTCAAAGTAACTATCTGTTCCCTCCAACATAAAAAACAAAAAATATATAATATAGTCTACTTTTTGTGGGTTTCTATAGTTTCATGTCTACCTCAATTGGGCATAAAACCTAGAAATTTTTAATATGGGGAAGATCTTACCCACTATATTTATCATTGGTGTCAAAAACTGCTAAGCACTGTACATAAATTATCTTCAGTGCAACTTACAGTAACAAGCTGTTCCAGAAATTGCAGAAGCATTGCACACTTAGCGAAATTACAGAATAAAGTGACTTACTTTTTCTGGATACTGATGGGGTCCATAAACATTACTGCTTCTGGTCACAATAACAGGAAACTATGAAAGAAATAGAATAAATAAGTTAATGTTTATTCATTCATATGTTAATCAATCACTAATATAGACTTTGTACAAAAAGAGTATTTTACAACAATAAACATTGGACATCAAAACCTGAACTTTTGTGCTCCATATCAGGCAAAGAACAAATTGGACATTTTAATTGATAAGCTTCAATGTAGTGTTAATATTGGAACTATTGCATATCCAGCAAGAACCAAAGACTGACTGTTCTGTGTTACACTAGCAATGATCATGAGCGAGGATTACAGTGTAATTGAGGAAGTATATAGACTGTTCTGAGTATAGCACAGGAACAGGCCCTTTCGCCCATGCTGTTGTGCCACAAACTAATTAACCTAATGATGCCAATTAAACTATTGCCTTTTGTCTGTACCTAGTCCATGAACCTCCATTCTCTACATATTCACATACCTATCTAGGGGATTCTTAAATGCTTCTATCATATTTGCCTCCAATGCTATCCTCAGCAGCATATTTCAGGCACCCAGTACTTTCTGTGCAAAAAAATACTTGCCTCACACATTTCCTCTGAACTTCCTCTCCCTCTTACTATATACAGCCACTTGCAGGGAGCTATGGATGTGGACTGAAGATGCCTCTGCACATGAACACTGAAGGGTTCTGGCACTAACTTTGCACTTTAGCTCAGACTCAACTCAATCTGCCATTTCTCCATCTATATTTGCAATCAATCTATATTCCACTTACCTTTTAGAAATCTTTTACACAATCTACAATGCCTCTGATCTTTACATCATTTGAAAACTTACTAACCCATATATGTATGTTTTCATCCAAGTCATTTACACATATCACAAACAGCAGATGTCCCAGCACAGATCTCTGTGCAACATCACTAGTCACGGACCTTCAGCCAAGTTTAACACCCTTCTACCACTCCCGTCTTCCATATGGGATAGCCCAATTCTGAATCTAAATGGACAAGTGACTATGGATCCCATGTAACAGCAACAAAAAAAAACAGGGGAGTATCAATGAATGAGATAGAGATAGTGGTGCAAGGTATTGAAAAGGCATGTGCATTTTGATGGTAGAATTGACTAGAAATCTATGTGCATAATATCATGGTTCTGAACTCATTAAGGACCCAGACTAGGTGTTCATAGCAAATCTGTCTTAGTTGTCATCAAGTGAGTGGGGACAGTTTTGGTTTTTTTGAACAAGTTCCTTGAGACTTTTGCATACACCGTCAAAGGCAACCAGTGTTTTCATTTAACATTGCATCCCAAACACTGCTCACCAGACATAACTGAATGGAAATGAAAGTGTCAAGTAGATGCTTAAATACCTGGAATAGGTACTGAATTGAAAGCCTTTGAAAAGTCATGACTGCTACCATCGCAACCATACTGATAATTATGGCCGGGATCCTGCTGGTCATTTATCCATTAAAGTGCAAGTAAGTCTTGGACTTCCAAGCATTTACTGTCAAATGTGGAAGTCTTGGACTTACAAAGTCTAACAACAGGGCATAACCTTAATAAGATTCCCCAGCATTTTCACAGTGGGGTGTCACCTCGATATCTTTATCAAAAAATTCAATACCCTTTAATTTCAATGGGAACTGTGGGGCTGCAGATGAGGAAGCAAAGGAAAAGATGTGTTTGCCTTCATTAAAAAAAAGCTTGGCTTAAATTAATGTCTTTCAAACATTTAAAGTTACAAAACTTTTAATTTGTTTTAAAGTTTAAAAGTTCTAACATTTTAAAATAACTTTTTCTCAATTCAGAGGTATTTAGAAAACTATAAAAATGTCCTTATAGTTCTTACAGTGACCTAAGCTGAGACAGGGTGTTGATGGCCTACAAAGCTTTTAATAAGTTCTTTGACTGTCAGGTGCCTTGCTGCTACATAGAAAGATATGCTGAAGTATTTTGGGTCAGCATGACAAGGCTGTTTTATTTTAATAATACTGTTTTTAATGAGTACTTTTTAACAAACACATGTATTTTTCACAGTCACTGGCAGAAAGCAGTATAACTGCTAAACTAACAGTTTATCACCTTTCTCATTTTTCATTGGACAACAAAGATTTTGCTTCCTGAATACCTTCAGGTGTATCTTATCTATTTTGGGCTACTGATCATGAAAATCACCACGAAGAATTTTTACTGATTATCGGAATGCAGAAGAATTCGCACAAGAACTCCCAAATATTCGCTAATTATAGTCAAAGATTTAAAAGTGAAATGGATTAAAGATGAAGATAGGGACAGTGAATGGAACTGATGGATGTTTAAGGACAGAAGAGTATTTAAATATATTCTTGATTATATGATACAGGGGGAGAAAGGTTAAAATTTGAGAAATATTAATGGAGAGTAGTGATATTTTTTTTCCTTCTCTTATATATACTTCTTTATGTTACGGGTGAGCTGGGGGAACTTTGGTTCAATTGCTATGGTACTCATGTGTGTAATCATGGCGATTGCCATGACCCGCACAACTGAGGGGGGTAATGTTGTGTTTTTTTTTTCATTCACAACATTAGTAGGGGGGTATTTTGTTATTTTTTTTCTTTATAATCTATTTTTCTTTTATTTTTCTTTCTTTGCCTGGACAATTGGGAGGGAGACACATAGCAACATGAAGAATTTTAAAAAGGTTCCCCAAGGTACTACGAAAGTTGAAAGATTAGGTATTATTGTAGATTGGAGTAACCCTATTAAAAATAATGACTAATTTACTGAATTTTTAAAGTTTTAATGTTAATGGGCTTAATGGACTGGTGAAAAGAAAAAGAATTTTAACATATATTAAGAAAATGAAAATAGATATAGTTTTTTTTTTAAAACAAGAAACACACTTAACAGAGATAGAACATCAAAAATTAAAGAGAGATTGGGTCGGAAATGTTACCGCAGCTTCATTTAACTCAAAGGCGAGGGGAGTTGCAATTTTGGTTGATAAAACTTTACCAATTAAAATACAAACTGTATTAATTGATTCTGCAGGGAGATATGTAATTATACATTGTCAAATTTTTTCAGAACTATGGACTCTTATGAATATTTATGCACCAAATGAAAATTATGTAAAATTTATACAAGAGGCCTTTTTGAATTTGGCTGACGCATATGACAAAATATTAATAGGTGGAGATTTTAATTTTTGTTTAGACTCAGTTTTAGATAGATCAACAAAGGTTGTTACAAAATCAAAAGTAACAAAATTAACTTTATCATTGATGAAAGATTTAAATTTGATTGATATATGGAGAAGAATTAATTCAAAAGAAAGAGATTATTCATTTTATTCAAATAGACATAAAACTTGTTCAAGGATAGATTTTTTTTCTATTTTCAACAAATATTGAAGACAGTGAAAATATGGAATATAAAGCAAGAATATTGTCAGATCATTCCCCCTTAATAATGACAATGATAATGATGGATAAAGAGGAATCGATTTACAGATGATTTAATTCAATATTATTAAAACGTCAAGATATTTGTGATTTCAAGAAAAAGCAGATCCAGTTTTTTTTAGATACAAATTTACATTCAGTTGACGATAAGTTTATAGTATGGGAAGCAATGAAGGCATATTTGAGAGGTCAGACAATAAGTCATACTTCTAAAATTAAGAAGGGCTATATGGTAGAAACAGATCAATTGGAGAAAGAGATTACAAAATTAGAAAAAGAATCTCAAAGATATATGACAGAAGAAAAAAGAAGACAACTTGTTAACAAGAAGTTACAATACAATACACTTCAGACATACCGAACGGAAAAAGCAATTATGAGAACTAAACAGAGATATTACGAACCAGGTGAAACAATTAGAACAAGTGTAAATAAAATTACTTATAAACCTTTAGAAATTAATGAAATTTTTAAGAATTTTTATTCTGAACTGTATCAATCAGAATCACAAAATGATAATGTTGAGATAGAAAGGTTTTTATCACAAATAACTCTTCCAAAATTGAATTCGGAAGACAGAAGGGATTAGATATGCCTTTTACATTAAAAGAGGTCGAAGAAGCTCTAGGATCACTGCAGAGTAATAAATCCCCAGAAGATGGTTTTCCGCCTGAATTTTACAAAAAGTTTAAAGATTTACTAATTCCTCCTTTTATAGAGTTAATACAACAAGCGGAAAGAATGCATAAACTTCCAGAATCTTTTTCGACAGCTATTTTAATAGTATTGCCAAAAAAAGATAGAGATCTTCTAAAGCCAACATCATATAGACCTATTTCTTTGTTGAACACTGACTATTAAATAATAGCAAAAATTTTATCAACTAGATTATCTAAATATTTAAATACCAAAATTAATACATATGGATCAAACAGGATTTACCAAAAATAGACAATCGGCAGATAATGTAACTCGGTTACTTAGTATAATTCATCTGGCACAAAAGAGGGAGGAAATGAGTGTGGCAGTTGCCTTAGATGCAGAAAAAGCATTTGATAGATTGAAATGGGATTTTTTATTTAAGGTATCGGAAAAGTATGGGTTAGGAAAATCTTTTATAAAATGGATTAAAACCTTAAATACTAATCCCAAAGCTAATGACAAATGGTCAAATTTCAACATAACTTAAGTTAACAAGGTCAACTAGAAAAGGTTGTCCATTATCACCTGCTTTATTTGTGTTGGCGATAGAACCATTAGCTGAATTAATTAGAACAGACCCAGATATTATGGGTTTCAGAGTTAACCAGGAGGAATATAAGATTAATTTACTTGCTGACGATGTTTTGCTTTATTTAACAAACCCATTGTATTCGCTGTGTAAATTATCTTCTAGATTGGAAGAATATGGGAAAATATCAGGCTACAAAATAAATTGGGATAAAAGTGAAATTCTACCCCTTACTAAAGGAGATTATAGTCAATGTCAATTAATAACTCAATTTAGGTGGCCGATAAATGGTATAAAATATTTAGGTATAAGAGTTGATAATGATATAAAGAATTTATATAAACTAAATTATTTACCATTATTGAAAAAAATTCAAGAAGACCTTGATAAATGGATGATGTTACCAATATCATTAGTAGGCAGAGTAAATGCTGTAAAAATGAATGTATTCCCTAGATTACAATATTTATTCCAAACACTACCAATACAATTACCGCAGAAGTTTTTTCAAGAGTTAAATAAATGTGTGAGGAAGTTCCTTTGGAAAGGTAAGATGTCAAGAATATCGTTGGAAAAATTGACATGGAAATTTTGACCTAGGAGAGTTACAACTTCCAAACTTCAAAAATTATTATAAAGCAATTGCATCTTTTTTTGATGAAGATAAACCAGCATGGATTAGAATAGAACTAGATAAAATAGGAGAAAATATACCAGAAGATTTTATAAGTGGTAATCTAAATGGATATGGGAAAAGAAAGAATCTCTTATATTAAAACATTTGATTGATTTATGGAATAAGATAAATGTTGATGATGAGATAAAGAAATCTTTATTAGCAAAGAGACCTTTAATTCAAAATAAACTTATTCCTTTTACAATGGATAACCAACTTTTACACAACTGGTTTCAAAAAGGGATTATATATATAGGAGATTGTTTTGAAGTATATTAATGTCATTTGATCAATTAAAAAAATATAAAATATCAAAGAACACTTTTTTGTTATTTCCAATTAAGAGCTTATTTAAGAGATAAATTGGGTCAAACAATGTTATTGCTGAAACCTAATGAAATAGAAATTTTAATTCAAAAAGGAAAAATTAAAAAAATTATTTCTTGTATGTATAGTTTGATTCAAAAGCAGGCAATTAAACAAGGAATTCATAAGTCAAGACAAAAATGGGAAATTGATTTGGATATTAAAATTGAAGAAACAAATTGGTCAAGACTATGTCTTGACAGTATGACAAATACAACAAATGTCCGACTAAGACTAGTGCAATATAATTTTTTACATCAATTATACATTACACCACAAAAAATAAATAAATAAACCCAAATTGATCTGATCAATGCTTCCAATGTCATCAAGAAATTGGTACTTTTTTACACTCTACTTGGTCTTGTTTTAAAATTCAACCTTTTTGAACAAATTTAAGAGTTTTACTGAAACAAATTATTGGAATATAACTTCCACATAATCCAACATTATTTTTACTAGGCGATATTGAAGGGATAAAATCGAAATCCAAATTGAATAAATATCAGAAAGAATTCATAAAAATTGCATTGGCAGTAGCCGAAAAGGCTATTGCAGTTTGTTGGAAATCAGATTCATACTTAAGTATAGATCGTTGGAAGAATGAAATTTATAACTGCATTCCACTTGAAAAAATTACTTACAATTTAAATATGAAATATTTCTGAAAATTTGGCACCCTTATTTACAAAAGATAGGATTAAATATATAGGTGCTCCGAAGATAACATTATTGTTTATCTGGAGAAATAAATAAATATACATATTAAAGCTATTATGAACTCCATGGAGCATGTGGGGATCTGCTGATATCCAGGCATTCTTTCTTTCTTTCTTTCTTTTTTTTCTCTTTTTTTTCTTTCTTTAGGGATATGTTAGGGGGAGGGGTTAAGGGGATGATAATTTTTTTTCTTTCTGTAACCTATTTGAAAATTCAATAAAGAAATTTATAAAAAAAAAGACTGTAAGGATGGAATTTGCTATCACCAGGCACAAAAATTTCTATGAAGGATTTCGATATTTGAGACAGATGCTTCCCAGAATAACTGATGCCAAGATTAAGGAAAGCATTTTTGTTGGTCCACAAATCAAACAGGTAATCAATGACAGGCAATTTGAAGAATTTCTAGTGGGACCAGAGAAAATCACATGGAAGGCATTCAACGAAGTTGTTGAAATTTTTCTCGGCATCTACAGAGCACCAAACTACATGCAACTGGTTGAAAGCATGGTTCAAGCATATAAAACCATGAACTGTAGCATGTCACTAAAGATTCATTTTCTGCATTCCCATTTAGACTTCTTCACTGCCAATCTTGGTGCTGTTAGTGACGAGCATGGTGAAGGGTTTCACCAGGACATTGCGGTCATGGAGAAAAGATACCAGGGCAACTGGAATCCATCAATGGTGGCGAATTACTGTTGGGCACTTAAGCAAGAAGCCTCAGACACTGAGTAGAAATGAAAATCATTAACAAAGTATTTTTAACTTAGTTGAACTATTGCAAAGCATCAGCACCATTATGCAATTAAACACATTATATTCAATAAAAATTAATTTGTTGTTTCTCCAAATTCCTACGTGATATAAGTAGTCTGAAATTATATTTGTGTTCATCTTCAAGCAGTCTATCATAAACAAAAATAAATTCTGAGGAAGCAACACTTTTGAAAAAATTTATTGTCCAGTGGTATTAGCACATTATCCATGTGATGGAATTGTTTTAATTATGTGGCCTACTAACTAATTCATCACTATGTAAGGAATTTTTTTAATCTTATCTATAAAAGTGACAGATCTTTCAGAAGTACCTTCTTTTATTTATTTTATTCCTTTGTCTTACACCTCTTAGCATTAATTCCCCTCTAGTATCATCTTTCAACTCTTTATTTAGTTTGCTCAGCATTTACATGTTTGTTTGTACTCTACAATAAACTGAAAACTTGGAATTAAGACTGCTCACCATTCTTGGCTCCTGAAAGAACGCTAAAGATCAGAAATTAAACAGAGAACTAACACCAAATTAATAATTAAAGCTGATTATACGCAAAGACATTGTGTAAGCAAGATACGGTGCCGTGTTTGTGGCATGTGAACTAGTCTGTCAGCCTGAACTCAGGAAAGAAAAATACCCCAAGAAAAGATTATAGTGGATCAAAATAGCAATTGACATTATTTGTAAACACAGGATAAATCCTTGCAGTACAGACAGACAGACATATTTTATTGATCCTGAGGGAAATTGGGCTTCATTACAGCCGCACCAACCAAGAATAGTGAAGAAATATAACAATATAAAACCATAAATAATTAAATAATAAGTTAATCATGCCAAATGGAAATAAGTCCAGGACCAGCCTATTGGCACTGGGTGTCTGATATTCCTACAGCATACAATATACAAAAACATACCCTGAAGTTTTCCCAATACGACATGACTATACATTCAGAAGCTGCTTTTGACGCTGCATAAGGATTTGTAGGACATCTAGGAGATGTTTCACTGAATTCCTATATTGAAGAGGCAAAAACATATTCAATAAATGTACAGTTCTGATATTAAAACATTTTTACAATTCCATTTTTTTTATTTGTAAGCTTCTTTTGGTTATAATTATTCAGTATGTTAAAAGCAGATTCCTTCATTATCACACAACTCACAACCTCCAGATTCTCTTCCAATTGACACGAAATGCTCAATCATAGGAATTAATGAACTTTGTTTTTCTTGAAAGTATTACACAAATTGGTTCTAAACTGTATTAAACATATAATACATTCCAAATACTTGATCTGTACTTATGTAATAAATATACATTATACTGTCCATTAGTTTTTTTTACCCTATAGAGTCTTGATCTTTCACATCCCAATGTCTCCAGTTTATTTAACCAGTAACAAGCTAGAGCGGTCATCTCTTGGGTAAGTTCTGTTGAAAGTGTGCATCCTACAGTCTTTAAAACTCAAATGTCATAAGTAACAATGAATACAAACTTGCAAATCTAATCCCACCTTTAGGTACGAGGTCTATAGCCCCAGCCCTCATGGGTCATGGCAGTGTGCCTTTGTCACAGCCAAAGCCACTCATCCAGTCAAAGCTGGAAAATCCTGATTACAAGAGATGGATACCTATGTCTAAACTGGAAGAGCTATTACACTGGCTGATCAAGACACAGCTTGATAGGCCTAACTCATAATGTTTTCACTGTCGAATGCACTAATAAAGCAGCTTTGTGGGAAGTGGGGAGGGGTACACATATACTTAATGTTAAACCTTGCAAGCTTTTTTTGAACTCCTTGTTGAACTGGGTTCACCTTTTGGAGGTCATCTTCTTTTTACTGGGTATGCCCACAAGTAAACCAATCTTAGGGTGGTATATATGTACTTGTATTATAAATTAACTTTGGACTTTTATGGTTAGCAATAACAGATAATCCTTGTTATGTTTTGTTTCATCCCCACAAGTGACTCACTAAAGGTGAGGCGATGTCCCTCAGAGTACTCAATATTGACACTGACCTTGAAGCCTTATGCTGTCAGGTCCAAACGTTGGCACAGAGTACTCCTGCCAATACCCAATGGTTGCCCTCAAGTATATTAAAGCTACTTGAAAGAAGTAGAGGTGAACAACTTTACAGAATGTATCCCGGATGGGTTTTTCAAGTGCAAGCAACAGGTTGACATTTGGGTTGAAAAACCTTTTTTTATCCCCCCTTCCATCTGTCCATCATCACACCTACCTGGCTCCGTATCATATTCTAGACCTTGTCCCTGCTTTACCCCTCCCCTCCCAATACCAGGCTCTATCAGCCCAATTTTTGTTTTCACTTCGGTGTTTTTACTTTTCACCCACAAACCCCAGCCTCAAAACTCCCCCTTTCCTACCTGATTCCACCTGCCTCTTGTTCCCCAGTTCACTTGGTTCCAACTATCAACAATAAACAGTACAGCACAAGAACAGGTCCTTCAGCCCACAATGTCTCTGCTGAGCATGATGCTACACTAAATTAAGCTCCTCTGCCTGCATGTGATCCATATACTTCCATTCCCTCCATATTCATGTCCCTAATCTAACAGCCTCTTGTCTATCATCATCACATCTGGTTCCACCACAAACACTGGCAGCATGCTTCAGGCACTTACCACCTCTGTGTAAAATAAATACTTGCACTGCACATCCCCTTTAAACAAAGAACATGGAACAGCAGAGCATTGGTCAGGCCATCTGAGCTACGATACTGAATCAATCTCGATGCCTATCTATACCAAATGTCCTCTTCCTGAGTATCATCCTTAATCCTCCATTCCCTTCACATTAATTTTCCTATCTAAAAGCCTCCTCACTCACTGAACTGCCTTCTTTCACTTCTACACCAGGTAAGTTATTCCAGACATCTACTGTGCTCTGAATAAAAGAACTTGCCCATCACATTCCTATGGTCTCCGGTATTTGACTTTTCTGTTTTGAGGAAATATTATGTCTAAACTATCTATGCTTCTCATAAGTCTCTGATACTCCAAGAAGAACAATCCAAGTTTGTTCAAAATCTCTTTAGAGCCAATACCCACTAATGCAAACAGCTTCCTGTTAAAACTTCTGCTTCCTTTCCAAAACCTCCACATACTTCCAGTAATGGAGTAACCAGAATTATACATAATATCTAAGTGTAATTGTATATAAATGCAATATGACTTCCCAACATTTATCCTCTCTGCCCCTACAGATGCTATGTACCTTTCTTTACCACCTTATCTACCATATCTACTTTCAGGGAGATATGGACTTAAGACTTCAAAATCTTTCTCTGTTCATCAATGCTACTTGCCATCAAATGTATAACTTTTCCCTTACATTATACCTTCCAAAGTACCACAGTTCACATTGCCTGAATTAAACTCCATCTGCTATTTCTCAGCCCATAACTGTAACTGATCTCTATCCTGTTGTATCCCTTAATGACTTAATTCATTATCTACAACTCTGTCAATTTCTGTGCCATTTGCAAACTTACTAGGTAATTCAACAATATTTTCATCAGGTCATACATTACCTATTGCATGATCTTACCCCACATTCCCCCCCCCCCACCTCCACTTTACACCGATCAACTCCCCTCCCTGCTCAGGTTCTTGTCCTGAAATGTCAACCTTCTGCCCAAATGACCGCAGGAGTCCTTCAGCGAAAATATTTCAATGGTTCATTGCTGTGACTCATAACTGAATTTAAGAGCATTCATGAACTGACATGAAACTGCCATGAGAAAAAATACCTCACATCCTAAGTAGCAAACAAAAAGACACATTATTAGTTCATCAGTTACCTCTTTAATACTTCCTCCATAGACTTCATCAGTACTAACATGAATAAATTTTTCAACATTAGCCTGATAAGCAGCTTTCACTAGTATTTCTGTGCCATAAATATTCACGTGCTTGAATTCTGAAGAGCACCAAAATGACTTATCTGGGGGAAAAGAAGGAAATTAATGTACCAGCAGCACTGATTCCTTGATCACATAACAATTCTATATAAATGCTCCAAATTTTATGAACACAGTGGATTCCAGTTAACTGGGACACACTGGGACCAGTACATTTTGACTCAATTAAGTGACTGCCCCAACCGGCTGAGGTTTAATGGAAATAGTTTAAAAAAAGACAAACTACTATTTAACTGAGTAATAAATTATTTATTTAAATGAATGCAGAACAAATTCAAACACTATCAATATTATTACGGTACTATAAATCTGTGTATTGGTTCTTAATAGCTAATACGGAGGAATTCATACAGTGTATGCTGCTGTGTTCTTTTGATTGACTAAGTGCACAAAATCAGCAGACACCTAGCACAGATAATGCGATGCAGCATGTTACAGATGCACTCTACTGTGCATCTGTAGAAGGTTGCAAGTATCAATATGCATAGCCCAGATCTCTTCAACCTTCTCAGAGAGTAGGGGCATTAGTTTTTTGACAGCATAGGATGTGTTTTGGGACCATGAGAGGTTGTGTGAGATGTCCGTGAAGACGTCAGTGATCTGGTGTGGACACTCCCTGAATACTCAGCTATTACAGATGGTGGCTGCTCACCTGGAAAGGGATAGCTTTGTGGGTGGCATTGTGTTGCATGCTTTGAAGCGTGTATAAAAGTTATCTAGAGCATCGAGGAGGGAGGCCCATCCACGTATGCCAGGCATCATGATCAGACAGGGATTCCTGATTTTTTATGCATAGGTAGTCTTTGCCTTCTTGCTGCCTCAGATGAAGTTTCCCCGGCTGCTCTGTCACCAGATTTGAAGTCAGTGTCCTGGCTTTCAGTAGGGAGAGCACCTTTGTCTTCAGCCAGGACTCCAGAGCTGGCTGTTCTTGAGGTGCCAACTCCATCTACGGTACATGTTTACAGGCGAAGCCGGTGACAGATGAGGCATATTCCTCTAGGTCTGTGCCTTCTCCATTTGTGGTGGGCTCCTTGAACATCTGCCAGTTAGTCAGTTCAAACAGTCCTGAAGCCTAGAGATTGCCTCACCTGGTCATATGGTGATGGCCCTCTTGACTGGTTTCTCTATTCTCAGCAGCAGTTGGTATGCTGGGATTAACTTTATGGAGATGTGGTCAGAAAGGACAAGATGAGGCAGTGCGGTGGCTTTACAAGTACTGTATCTTTTGTATAAACATGGTCCAGTCTGTATGTTCCCATAGTGGCCCTGGTGAGGTGTCCATGGCTCTTGGGGTAAAATGTCCTATAGATTAAGGTGATTGAAGTCTCTTGCAATTATGACCAGACTGTCAGAAACTTGTTTTATAGAGAGCTGATGATACTGTAAAGCTCTCCCAGTGCATCCTTGGCATTCATGCTCGGGATGGGGCAGAATGTAAACGGTGGTGTTGAACACAAGAATGAACTCCTTGAGCAGCTAATGTGGCCAGCATTTAATTGTAAGATGTTTAATTGCCACAGAACAGCTGCATTTATGCACCAATCTTTGTTATTGTACTGTAAACTCAGATTCCACCTCCTTTGGATTTCCCCGACAGGCAGTTTCTATCTACACAGAACAGTTATCCCTTCAAGTTGAAACGCCAAGTTGGGCACATTGTTGTTTAGCACGCTTCAGTGTAGACTCTTTCTGTGCATTGATTCTCAGACTCAGAGAGTCAATCTTATTTTCTAGTGAACGGACATCGGTCAGGAAAAGTGATGATATTGCTGGCCTGGTCAGATTAGCTCTCAGCCTAGCTAGTGCCTCAGCTCTTATACTGTGTTTCTGCTTCCTCTTGCACCACTGCCTGATCTTATAGTCATAAATAACAATGGTGATCGCTTCAGATCAAGTAGCTGGAAGGAATGTAAGAAAACTTCTTCATACCAGTGTAGATGAATTAGAGAGAAGCATCTGGGAGGGGAAGGAGCTTAAAACGGACCAGATTGGATTTTTCAATTTTCCCTGCAAATCAAGGCAAACAGTGTGCTTGAAGATTGACAAGTCAACTACGTGCTGAGGGGAGGATACAAGAATGAGGTAGAAAAAGCAAAATTAATCAGCAATTAAAAGCAATCAGTTCTGAAGATAAATTAGGAGGGGGGTGGTTGGTGGCTAGGATGGGTGGGGTAAGGACACTTATTAACCTTACAGTCCTTTCTGTTTGTCCCGACAGTGTGATGAGCAAGCTGTCCTGGGAATAGAGCCAATGGACAATGTGGTCCAAGTTCCAAGTAATGCCTCAAATATGTTGCTGTCTGGGGATTAATGACAGATAAATTTTGCCAGTGATGGAAAACAACCTAGAAATTATCACTACCCTATTTCATTGCTCAAATAAGCAGAAAAATCAATTTTCAATTGAACAATGTTGAAAATTCCATGCAATAAAGCATCAAATTAATTCTTTTTTATTTAGAAAAACTTGGTTTTGCCTATAATTTTAGAATACAGACCATTAAATTAATAAAATTAAAGCTGTGTAGATGTGGTGTTTGCCTGATGCCAGCCCCCTAGGCCTGAGTCGACATAGTAGTAGTAGTATGTGTGAATAAGAACAAAATTCTTCAATTTTGGATTACTCCCACTACCACATGCTAGTCAGGGCTGGAATAGAATGATAGTACAGATGAATAAGTGGTCTAAAATCCAATGAGAGAGCAGGATTTTAAATTTCTGTCATTGGAATCACTTCTGGGAAGGAATGATCTATAAGAAAAGGACAGGTTACATCTGAACCCAAGGGGGCTAATATCTTTGAGGAGAGGTTTGCTCGAGCTGTGAGGAGGGTTTAATCTAATTTGGCAGGGGGATGGGAACTGGAGTGATAGGACTGAGGATGGGGCAATTGCGATACACGTTGATGCATTGTGTAGGGAGACTGTGAGGAGGAACAGGCTGATGATAGGGCAAAATTGCATCAGTGGTAGAGTTAAAGTGTAACGGGAGAGTGAAATCAAAAAGGATGATAAATACAGGACTGAAGGTGTTATATTTGAATGCACACAGTACACAGTACAAGGTAGATGATCTTGTAGTACAGTTAGAGATTGGCAGGTATGACGTTGTGAGCATCACTGAGTCGTGGCTGAAAGAAGATCATTGTTGGGAGATTAACATCCAAGGATACATCTTGTATCAAAAGGTCAGGTAAATAGGTGGGGGGGGGGGAAATGGGGTGGCTCTGTTGGTAAAAAAAATGAAATCAAATCCTTAGAAAGGTCTGTTATAAGATCTGACATAGGCTTGGAAGGCATAGAATCCTTGTGCATAAGAGTTAAGAAACTGCAAGGGTGAAAAGACCCTGATGGAAGTTATATACAGGCTTCCGAACAAAAGCCAGAAAGTGAAAAAATAGATTACAACAGTAGAAAAGGCATGTAAAAATGGCAATGTTACAATAGTCATGGGAGATTTCAATATGCAGGCATATTGGTGTTGTATCCCAAGAGAGGGAATTTGTAGCATGCCTGTTAGGTGGCTTTATGGAGCAGCTTGTGGTTGAGCCCACTAAGGAAAAGGCAATTCTGGATTGGGTGTTGTATAATGAACCAGATTTGATGAGGGAGCAATTTGGAAAGTGTAGGACAGAGTACGTCGTGAAGATCAAGAAGTATTCTAAAGTGAGGATGAGGTAACCATGGCTAACAAGGGAAGTCAAAATCAGCACAAAAGCAAAGGAGAGGGCACATAATACAGCAAAAGTTAGTAGGAAGTTAGAGGATTGGGAAGCTTTTAAAATAGCAACAGATGTCAACCAGAAAAACCGTAAGGAGGGAAAAGATGAAATATGAAGTGAGCCAAAAATATAAAAGAGGATACCAAAAATGTTTTCAGATATATAAAAAATAAGAGAGGTGATAGTGGCTACTGGACAGCTGGAAAATGATGCTGGAGAGGTAGTAATGGAGGACGAAGAAATCCAAAGAATCCAAGTAAGTGACATCCACTGCATCTCCCTTGTCCACCCTGCTTGTTACTTCCTCCAAGAACTCTAACAGATTTGTCAGGCAAGATTTCCCTTGACAGAAACTTAGCTGACTTTGACTTATTTTAACTTTAGTCTCTACATACCCCAAAATCTCATCCTGAATAATAGGCACCAACACTTTCCCAACCACTGAGGTTCGGCTAAATAGCCTATAACTTCATTTCTTTTGCCTGACTCCCTTCTTAAAGAATGAAGTGACATTTGCAATTCTACAGTCCTCTGGGACCATGCCAGAATCAAGTGATTTTTGAAAGATCAGGACCAATGCCTTCGTTATCTCTTCAGCAACTGTTCTTGGGACCCTGAGATGTAATCCATCTGGTCCAGGTGACTTACACACCTTAAGACCTCTGAGTTTGCCTAGCACTTTTTCCTTTGTAATAGCAATGGCACTCACTCCTACTCTCTGACACCCACAGATCTCTGGCATACTGCTAGTGTCTTCCACTGTGAAGACTGATGCAAAGTAACCATTAAGTTCATCTGCCATTTCTTTGTCCCCCAAGTCATCAGCATCATTTTCCACTCTCACCTCTTTTACTCTTTATATAACTGAAAACACTTCTGGTATCCTGCTTTATATTATCGGCTAGCTCGCCCTCATATCTCACCTTTTTATCCTCCCTTCTTATCACTTTTTTTAGATGCCTTTTGTTGGATTTTAAAAGCTTCCCAATCATCCATCTTCCCACTCACGTTTGCTAACTTATATGCCCGTTGCTTGGCTTTTATGCAGTCCTTAAATTTCCTTGTCAGCCACGGCTGCCTACCCCTGCCATTTGAGAACTTCTTCTATTGATATATCTATCCTGCACCTTGTGATCTATTCCCAGAAACTTCAGCCACCTCCGCTCTGCTGTCATCCCCACCAGTATCCTCTCTCATGCCTCTGTAATTCCCTTTATTCCATTGTGATACTAATACATGTGACTTATGCTTCTCTCTCTCAAATTGCAGTATGAAATTAATCATATTATGATCACTGCCTCCTAAGGGTTCCGTTACATTAAGCTCCCTCATAAGATCTGGGTTATTACACAACACCCAATCTAAGATGGCCTTTGCCCAAGTAGGCTCAAGCACAAGCTGCTCTAAAAAGCAATCTCGTATGCATTCAACAAATTCCCACTGTTGTGATCTGACACCAACTGATTTTCCCCAATCCCTTTGCCTCTCAGCTCCAAACTCCTGACGTCTCCCCATAACCCTTCATGCCTCACGAATCAAGAACCTATCAATCTCTGCTTAAATATACCCAATGACTTGACTTCCACAGATTCACCACTCTCTGGCTAGGGAAATTACTCATAGATGTCCCATTATTCTGAGGCTGTGCCCTCTGTTCCTATACTCATCCACCCATAGGAAACATAGAACATAGAATAGTACAGCACAGTACAGGCCCTTTGGCCCACAATGTTGTGCTGACACTTAAACCCTGCCTCCCATATAACCCCCCCACCTTAAATTCCTCCATATACCTGTCTAGTAGTCTCTTAAATTTCACTAGTGTATCTGCCTCCACTACTGACTCAGGCAGTGGATTCCATGCACCAACCACTCTGAGTAAAAAACCTTCCTCTAATATCCCCCTTGAACTTCCCACCTCTTACCTTAAGCCATGTCCTCTTGTATTGAGCAGTGGTGCCCTGGGAAAGCGGCACTGGCTGTCCACTCTATCTATTCCTCTTAAATATCTTGCGTACCTCTATCATGTCTCCTATCATCCTCCTTCTCTCCAAACAGTAAAGCCCTAGCTCCCTTAATCTCTCATCATAATGCATACTCTCTAAATCAGGCAGCATCCTGGTAAATCTCCTCTGTACCCTTTCCCAAGCTTTCTCATCCTTCCAATAGTGAGGCAACCAGAACTGGACATACTCCAAGTGTGGCCTAACCAGAGTTTTATAGAGCTGACGCAAGGAAATCTGCAGATGCTGGAAATTCAAGCAAAACACACAAAATGCTGGTGGAACACAGCAGGCCAGGCAGCATCTATAGAAGGAAGTACTGTCAACGTTTCGGGACGAGACCCTTTGTCAGGACTAACTGAAAGGAAAGATAGTAACAGATTTGAAAGTAGGAGGGGTGGGGGAAATACGAAATGATAAGAGAAGACCAGAGGGGGTGGGGTGAAACTAAGAGCTAGGTGATTGGCAAAAGGGATACAGAGCTAGCTTTCTTACCTTTCAGTTAGTCCGGACAAAGGGTCTTGGCCCGAAACGTCGACAGTACTTCTTCCTATAGATGCTGCCTGGCCTGCTGTGTTCCACCAGCATTTTGTGTGTGTTGTCTTATAGAGCTGCAACATTACCTCGCGACTCTTAAACTCTATCCCTCGACTTATGAAAGCTAACACCCCATAAGCTTTCTTAACTACCCAATCTACCTGTGAGGCAACTTTCAGGGATCTGTGGACATGTACCTCCAGATCCCTCTGCTCCTCCACACTATCAAGTATCCTGCCATTTACTTTGTACTCTGCCTTGGAGTTTGTCCTTCCAAAGTGTACCACCTCACACTTTTCTGGGTTGTACTCCTTGGGCTCTGAAACAGGAGGCCGAGGAGATTGTGGATGCATTAGTAATGATCTTTCAAGAATTAATAGATTCAGGCATGGATCTGGAGAACAGGAAAATTGCAAAAGTCATTCCACATTTCAAGATGAAAGGGAGGTAGAAAAAAGAAAATTATAGTCCAGTAGTCTGACCTTGATGATTGGGACGATGTTGGAGTTGATTGTTAAGGATGTGGTTTTGGGGTACTTGGAAGCACATGATATAGTATGCCAAAGTCAGCATGATTTCCTTTTGGGAAAATCTTGCCTGACAAATCTGTTGGAATTCTTTGAAGAAATAACAAGCAGGATTGGCAAAGGAGAATTGGTGGATGTTGTGTACTTGGATTTTCAAAAAGCCTTTGACAAGGTGCCACACAGTAGGCTACTTAACAAGTTAAGGGCCCGTGGTATTACAGGAAATATACTAGCATGGACACAGCATTGACTGATTGGCAGGAAGCAAAGAGTGGGAATAAAGGGAGCCTTTCCTGGTTAGCTTGCTGTTGGTTATTAGTGGTGTTCCACCAGGGTCTGTGACGGGACCCCTTCTTTTTATGTTAAATGTCAATGATTTGGATGGCTTTGTGGCCAAGTATGCCAACAATACAAAGATAGGTGGAGGGGCTGGTAGTGTCGATGAAGCAGTGAGTCTGCAGAAGCACTTAGATCAGGAGAATGGGCCAAGGAGCTGGAGACGTAACATAGTGTAGGGAAGTGTATGGTCATGCACTTTTGTAAATGGAATAATGGCATAGACTATTTTCTAAACAGGAAATAAATCCAAAAATCAGAGTTGCAAAGAGACAAGCTGAGTTAGTAGTAAGGAAAGTTAAGTGCAATGTTAGGATTCTTTTTGTGAGCACTGGAATACAAGAGCAAGAATGCAATGATGATGCTTTATATGACATTGGTCAGGCCACACTTAGAGTACTGTGAGCAGTTTTGGGCCCCTTATCTAAGAAAAGATATGCTGGCATTGAAGAGGATCCAGAGGAGAATTATTTCAGGAATGACGGTTACTGCATGAGAAGCATTTGATGGCTCTGGCCTGTACTCACAGGAGTTCAGAAGAATGTAGGGGATCTCATTGAAACCTATTGACTATTGATGGATAGAATGGATGTGGAGGATGTTTCCTATTGTGGGCAAGTCTAGGACCAGAGGGCACAGTCTCAGAAAAGAGGGACATCAATTAAGAGCAGAGAGGAGGAGGAATATCTTTAGCCAGAGGGTAGTGAATCTGTGGAATTCATTGCTATGGATGGCCGTGCAGGCCACAGCATTGAACATATTTAAAGTGGAGGTTGATAGGTTCTTGATTAGTGAGGGCATCAAAGGTTATGGGAAGAAAGCAGGAGAATGGGGTTGAGAGGGGTAATAAATTAGCTATGATGGAAGAGTGGAGCAGACTCAACCATAATTCTGCTCCAATGTCTTATGGTCATGACATATAAAATTAATTTGCAACTTCTTTTGTCCTTATACTTACAAGTATAAGCAGGTACCAAACTGAAAAGTGTTAAGAAATCTCCTTACCAACATGAGTTTGAGCTGCGAAATGTAGAACTATGTGAATTCTTTCAATTTCAAACAATAGCTTCATAAAATGTTCATCACAAATATCACCCTATAAACAGAGAATTCCGTAATTACGTATTATTTACATATTAACAAAATACCTTTATGGTTAATTCATTTTTTATATTAAAAACAATTTAAAATACTCCAATCACAACAAAAGAAAACAGGAAGATAAAGCATTCTACAAAATATGCAGGACCTTTTTCTTTTAAAGATATACAATTTGCTGGTCATACATTTGGGTCATGTATTTATGGAAAGAGAAACAAAAATAAATCTATGATTTATTTCAAGTAACTTCACTTGTTTTTTGATGGATGCAAAAAGAAGACTGTCTTAGGAACCTGGCAAATATACATTCCTCACTCTTGTCTGACACCAACATATTTTTAGTAGTAGCAAAAATAAAAACAGCGAACTAAGTTTATATGGAACTTTTTTCCTATATTTCAATTGTGTTTGCTCAATTGAGTAAATGCAAAAAGTGCCTGACCTAATGCTTTGAGCAACCTTCATCGCTCAATGTCACCAAAACAAACTCATCAGCTGTCTTGCTCAGTGCTCACAGGATTTTAGTGTGTGTGAATTGATTGTTGCCTTATATATAGAGGGAGAATTTAATTTGATTGAGCAGATATAATCTGAAAAACAGAGTGATATTAGGACTCTACAACTTAACTTCAAATGTTAAGTTAACTTTCAAGTGATAGTGGAAATTTGTAACAATCTTCCACAAAGGCAACTGAAACGTTTTCAGTTTTGATAACGGGTTTGATACCTGGAAATATTTTTAAAAATACAGGTATATGGAGTTGGAAAAAAGATTAGCCACAATTTCACTGATAAATCAAATAACCGAATCTTGTTCTGGGGCTTTACAAACAGATATTGTCTGCTCAGAGAGGGAATCATAAAAATAATTAGCTCCTTTCTAAGTATTCTAACTAGATTATTCTAACTATTCTAACTAGATGATTAAATCTGGACTTGTTCTAGCATCACTGGAACCAACTTTGACTTGGTAAAAACACTTCTACAGTTGCAGAACTTTTATTTATGGAATTGTTGGTCTCCACTTGATGGCAGCAACATAACAAATAGTTAAAAAAAAGGTCAAATCTTGACAACATTCTGAATGTCAAAACACAAGACTTAAATTCTTAGTCCTGACGAAGGGTCACGGCCCGAAACGTCGACAGAGCTTCTGGCCTGCTGTGTTCCACCGGCATTTTGTGTGTGTTACTTCAATTCTTAACCTATCCTTACACAATGTATATATCACATTACTAGCCTGATGGAAGTGCAATTCTTTTCCACTGGACTCCAAAGCTTATAACTATGAAAATATCATGTGGAATGAGAAAATGGCAGAGAAATTTTTAAAAAATGCAGTGTCTTCACAGGAAACATAAAAGTGTCTAATGTAAAAGGACAGCAAGACCCTTAACAGTGTTGATATACAGAAGAATCTAGAGGTCTAGGTCCATAGCTTCCCAAAAATGGTTGCAAAGTCCGATAAGTTGGGAAGGAAGATGTATATAGCATACTTACTTTTATTAGCTGAGGCACCGAATTCAAGAGTCAGGAAGTTACATTGCAACTTTATAAAACTCTAGTTTTAAAAACTGCAATATAACTTCCTTCTAGGCAGCATTTGATGCATTGCATTCAATATTGGTCACCCCATTATGGAAGGATGTGGAGCCTTGGTGAGGCTGTGAAAGAGGATTACCAGGATGCTGCCTTTGAAAGAGGGCATATGCTATAAAGTGAGGTTAAACAAACTTTGGTTGTTTTGTCTAGAATGGCAGAGGCCTTGGGGAGATCTGATAGGGGTTTATAAAATTATGGGAAGCACGAATAAGAATAGACAGTTAGTATTGTTTTTCTCAAGATCAAAGTATCTAACACCAGAAGGTATGCATTTCAGGTGTGGGTGAGGCAAATTCAAAAGAAATGTGCAGGACAATGTTCTTTTCAAACAGCAAGCAGTGAATGCCTGGAATATGCTGCCTGAAGCAATGGTAAAGATAAAGAGAGGCTCTTAAGATAGGCATATGAATGTGCTGAGAATCGAGGGATATAGACATTGTGAAGGCAGAAGGGATTAGTTTAGTTAGGTATTTAAAAGTTTATCTTATTTGGCACAACATTGTGGGCCAAAAAAGCCTTTTTTCTGAGCTATACTGTTCTATATTTTATGAAATGGGAGTGCAAAGTGCCAACATGATCCCAAAAATGCCAAATTTTAAGGAGAACAAGTCCAAGGAAACCTGTGTGTCAAGGGATATCGAGGTCAGGATAAAAAAAAGCCTATGGTTGTGGAATGTTAGGCGTGACAGCAAAGGTGTGATTAAGCTTGAGTTATAAGGATAGACGGTAAAGCCTTGATCTGTTTTCCCTAGTGCAAAGGAGGCTGAGAGGTAACAGGACAAAACATAAAAATTATGAAAGTCGTAGAGAGAGTAGATTCCCAGAGTATGTTTCCCACAGTTGGTGGGCATAGAACTAGAAGGCATAGGTCTAAGGTGAGAGGTAGTGGTTTAAAGGGGATCTCAGGGGTAAATATTTCAAACAAAGAATAAATGGTATCTGGAACATGCCAGAGGAGGTGGTGAAGACAGGAACAGTAATTACAGTTAAGAGGCATCTGGACATATATCTGAATGAGTAGGGTATAAAAGGATTTAGAACTAATGCAGGCAAGTAGGATTTGTATCAATAGCCACATCGGCCATTTCACAAGACAGAAATGCAGCCGCAAACCATGTTTGCACACATCATAGGATGGCTGCGATCCCACAATAACTGCCAGATCCAAAGCACCGGTCTCCTAAGTGATCGCTCTTATCATCCATAAGCTGGGAAAGACCTGGAGGACCTGTATAAAAAGTGAGTGCATGTAGATGTGTACTTAAAGAAATCAGGTGCCCAAATGGAGCACAAAATATCACTAAAAGACAAAATTACAGAAAATCCAAAGAAGTCAGTGCATATATTAGGTGCAACCGAGGACTGGGCAAGGCCCATTAAGGAACAAAATGGCAATTTGTGTATGAAGCCAGAGAATGCAAGCAAAGACTTAAATGAATACTTCTTATACTGTATGTATTCATTAAGGAGAACAACACAACTGTTAGAGAATTCACAGAGGGTAAAGTGACATTCTGGAACAAGTCATCATTAAATAGGACATACTTGATATCTTAGGCTTAAAAACTGATATATCCCCAGGGCTTAACGAGACATACAGTCGGCCCTCCTTATCCGCAAATTCCGCATGCACGAATTCAACCAACCGCAAATCGCAAAAACCCGGAAGTGCTCTTCCAGCACTTGTTGTTCAAGCATATGCAGACTTTTTTTTCTTGTCATTATTCCCTAAACAATGCAGTATAACAACTATTTTACATTGCATTTACATTGTATTAGGTATTATAAGTAATCTAGAGATGATTTAAAATATACAGGAGGATGTGCATGCGTTATTGTGGATCAGGATCAAAAAAAAATCAGAAGTTCTCCTACTAAATAAGTCGGAACAGGTACATCTTGAATCATTTAGCGTCTGTTAGTCAAACGTTTGTCTTAGTATATAGTATATATTTTACCTTTCTATGCATATAAAACACTTAAGAACATATGTTTCAGCGCTGGGCTCGGGAACGGAAGTTCTCGGGACTCAGGACAGACCGCTTTTGAGTGTGCTCTCCACTGTGCCGGGTTGATGTGGAGGATCAAAAACCCAAAACCCCAAAATCCAATAACTAAACCACTGTGTTGCTTAGTAATAATTGTAGCTTTCATTGGGGCAGGGCCTTTCTCACTTTATCCTTTAAAATTGTTCTGATCGTTGACCGACGTAGCCTAACGCTTTTCCAACGATCGATGGCGTTTCACCTCTTTCCGATCGCTTTATTATTTCCACTTTATTTTCAATCATGTTTGTGATTATTTTCGCAAACAGAAATACTGTGGATTCAGATCTCTGCAACCGGGTCCTAATGTTCTCTGCACTGAGAAGGTTGAATAAGGGACTTGAACATCCGCAAATTTTGGTATCCGCGAGGGGTCCCAGAACCAATCCCCTGCAGATAAGGAGGGCGGACTGTATCCCACACTGCTTTGGCAGCAAAGGAGAAGACTGCTGAGGTTCTGATAAAAACTTTAAATTTACACTGCAAAAATGACTAGAGGAAAGCAAATACAGTAACTTTATTTAAAAAGGGCAGCAGGGATAAACCAGTAAATTACAGATCTGAGAGTCTAATGCCAATACAATGCAAGTTATTTGAAAAGAATCTGTGGAATAGAATTAACCAATACCTGGAAAGACAGGGATTAATCAAGATTCAAATGTAAAGGAGAATAAAATAATTACTACTCCAGATCCAATGCAGCACAAAAAGAAACACAATAAACATAAATATTGAAGATAGCTTGTATACATACTGTAGATTGATTTTATAATTGAAGTTAGGCACGGGAATTTCTGTACATAGTATGTGAGACAGGAAACGACAAACAAGTGGTGACTGGCAGTGCGGAAGGGTTGATCAGCCTTACTGTTTGGGGAAAGTGACTGTTTTTGAGCCTGGTGTGAATGCTACATAGCCTCTTCCCTGATAGGAGTGGGACAAACTGTCCATGAGCATGGTGGGTCCTTCCTTCATGATGTTACTAGCCTTTTTTCCGGCACCTTTCTGTACATATATCCTTGATGGCAGGTAGGCTAGTGCCTGTATTGCACTGGGCAGTTTTACCTACCTAGTGTAAAGTTTCCCTGTCTGTCACAGTACAGTTTCCATACCATACAATGATGCAACATGTTAGGATGCTCTCTAAGGCGCACCTGTAGAATGATGTGAGTAGAGATGTGCATAGTCCAGTTCTTTTCAGCCTCCTCAGAAAGTAAAGGCGCTGGTGAGCTTTTCTGACTGCGTACAATGTGTTGAGATCATAAAAAGGTTGTTTGAAATGTGCACTCCCAGGAGTTTAAACCTGCTCGCAGTTTCCAAGCTGTGCCACTGATGTTTTTTGAGTTCCCTTAAGTCCACAACCATCTCATTTGTCTTGTCAAGATTGAGAAAGAGGTTACTTGCTGGCACAAAGCCTTGAGCTCTTCCACCTCCTCTCTGTAGGCTGGTACACCATTGTTGATGAGCCCCACTACTGGTGTGTCATTGCCGAACTTGAAAATGGGATTAGTTGGGTGTTTGGCCATGGAGTCAGACAAATTCCTTTCAGAAAGCGGCAGAATCTAGGTGGACTCCAGTAGGTGGAGAAGTTGTGGAGACATTTGTAATGATCTTTCAGGGATCACTGGAGTCTGAAATGGTTCTTGAGGACAGGAAAACTGCAAATGTCACCAACCTCTAAGAGAGGAGAGAGGCATAAGAAAGGAAATACTAGGCCAGTTAGCCTGACTTTAGTGGCTAGAAAGATGTTGAAGTCGATTATTAAGGATGAGGTTTCAGGTACTTGACGCAAATGATAAAAATAGGCCAAAGTCAGCATGGTTTGCTCAAGGGGAAATCTTTCTCAGCTGATGAGTCTAGCACAGAGGTCACAGTCACAGAAAAATGGATAGAATATTTAGAATTGAAATCAATTTTTTTTTAACTCAAAGGCTAGTGAATATTCATATTTCTCTACCACAGAGGGTAGTGGAAACTCAGGTCACTGAGATCATTCCAGAGAGAAGCTGATAGATTTCTGAATATTAAGAATGTCAAAGGGCATAAAGATAGTGCAGGAAAATAATCTTGAGATAAATCAGCCACGATCTTAATAAATAACAGCTCAAACGGGCCAGGCTGCCTATCAATGTTCCTAGTTCTTATGCAAATGAAGAAACTCCAGAGCAGTAACACCCTCAACACATTAATGTTACTAGAACATTGCTATTTAAATATTTTGAAATACTGTAAATCATACCATCTACACTGCTGATGTCAGATGCCTCTTGATACCTGATATTGTACTGTTCCTTATTTGGACCACATTGTGGGTAAATAGAGTCAGCACTGCTCTACAGGATGTTTTTTAAAAAGGCAGTTTATCGCGCCAAGTTATTTTGCTACTGTTATGATGATCTCCCACAAAAATAATTCAGAAAAGTGCAGAGTTTCATTAGCAGTATGACACTTAATAATTTAATAAACATTTAAATACCTTTATAAATTTGTAGTTTTTTCTGTTAGAAACTGATTTCAAGTTCTTTAAGCTTGCACAGTAATCAAGCTGTTGGAGGCAAAGTAGTGATTAAGGAATGTGAGATAAAATACTAGATTAATTTCTGTAGAATCATAACATTTACACTGTCTGCTATCCACAGATCTACTCATTGGCAAGGTCAGCGTTGTACTACTGCAAGTGTTGGCTATATTTCACACTGTATAGTATTGGTACTATATGCCTATGGTGCTCAGTGAATCCTGTTTGCCATGAGATGGATTGCACTTGATCTGCTGTGCCAGCCAAGGAGTGAAATTTCAATAGCCCGTGTGTGACTAGAGCAACAAGGGTCAGGAATAGGAATATGTGTGATGTTACAATGTTAGAGCTAGAACTCAGGCAGACAATCTGTGAGCTTTAGCTGAGAGAAGGCCTTGGGAGCACAGGTGATTGGGGATTTGGTTAGGTTTGCAGCCAGTGCTAGAACCAGGGAATGCAGTGCTTGATAAGCTAAAAGATACAAGCTGAAACTTGCATTGAATTGTCATATCTACATGGATTTTAGTAAGGCATTTGACAAGGTTCCACACAGTAGGCTTATTCAGAAAGTCAGAAGGCATGGGATCCAGGGATGTTTGGCCACGTGGATTCAGAATTGGCTTGCCTGCAGAAAGCAGAGAGTCATGGTGGAGGGAGTACATTCGGATTGGAGTGTTGTGACTAGTGGTGTCCTACAAGGGTCTGGGACCTCTACTTTTCATGATTTTTATTAACGACCTGGATGTGGGGGTGGAAGGGTGGGTTGGCAAGTTTGCAAACGACACAAAGGTTGGTGGTGTTGTGGATAGTGTAGAGGACTGTCGAAGATTGCAGAGAGACATTGATAGGATGCAGAAGTGGGCTGAGAAGTGGCAGATGGAGTTCAACCCGGAGAAGTGTGAGGTGGTACACTTTGGAAGGGCAAACTCCAAGGCAGAGTACAAAGTAAATGGCAGGATACTTGGAAGTGTGGAGGAGCAGAGGGATCTGGGGGTATATGTCCACAGATCCCTGAAAGTTGCCTCACAGGTAGATAGGATATGGAGTGTTAGCTTTCATAAGTCAAAGGATAGAATTTAAGAGTTGCAGGGTAATGATGCAGCTCTATAAGACTCTGTTTAGGCCACACTTGGAATACTGCATCCAGTTCTAGTTGCCTCAGTATAGGAAGGATGTGGAAGCATTGGAAAGGGTACAGAGGAGATTTACCAGGATGTTGCCTGGTTTAGAGAGTATGGATTATGATCAGAGATTAAGGGAGCTAGGGCTTTACTCTCTGGAGAGGAGGAGGATGAGAGGAAACATGATAGAGGTATACAAGATATTAAGAGGAATAGATAGAGTGGACAGCCAGCGCCTCTTCCCCAGGGCACCACTGCTCAATACAAGAGGACATGGCTTTAAGGTAAGGGGTGGGAAGTTCAAGGGGGATATTAGAGGAAGGTTTTTTACTCAGAGAGTGGTTGGTGCACGGAATACACTGCCTGAGTCAGTGGTGGAGGCAGATACACTAGTGAAATTTAAGAGACTACTAGACAGGTATATGGAGGAATTTAAGGTGGAGGGTTATATGGGAGGCAGGGTTTAAGGGTCGGCACAGCATTGTGGGCCGAAGGGCCTGTACTGTGCTAAATTGTTCTATGTTCTAAATAAGGAAGACAATGTAAACAGACTCACCTTGTCCAGATTTATGATCAAATGATCTGGATATCTCTCCAGCAAGCAAATAATCACATGCGAGGCACTTGAATACAAAAACACCTTGGATTACTTGCTTAGCAAAAAAGCATTATAAACCTCAAGACTTCTGGGGTTTGTACATTTCAATCAATCTAGTTGGTTGTAATTTTGCCACAAAGACGAAAGGTCCATTGAACACAGGCAAATTGATCAACATTTGGTTTTGAAATCTACTACTTATCATTAATGTTTTGAAATCTACTACTCATTACTATACTTTTACAATACGAGTTGGGATATTATGTTGCAGTTGTACAGGTTGTTGGTGAGGCTGCACTTGGAGTACTGTGTACAGTTTTGGCTGCCCTATTATAAGAAAGATATGGGTGAACTGGAGAGAATGCAGAAATGATTTGAGGATGTTGCCAGAATTACAGTATGCAGAAGGCCTGTGTTAGAGAGAGAAGTTAGCCAGGCTGGATCTTTGTTCTTTGAAATGTAGGAAAATGAAGGGCGACTTTATAGAAACATTTAAAATAATGAGAGGCATCAATAAGTTGGATATCAACAGTTTTTCCTCAGATTACGGAAATCCAAAACTAAAGTTTAAAGCTCAAAGAACATTTATTATCAAAGTTTGTATAAACAATGACTTCAAGTTCCCTGGCCCTGATCATCTCATTTTCACCATGGATGTCCAGTCATCATAACCTCCTTTATGTCAGCTACTTGGAACAGCCAATGTTCCAAGCCTACACCAGTATTACTCCCCAACATTTCCTATGCTGCATCAGCAACTGCATTGGTGCTGCTTCTTGCACTTATGCTGAGCTCATCGACTTCACCAACTTTGCCTCCAATGGCTTCTACCCTCCCCTCATGTTTACCTGGTCCATTTATGACACCTCCCTCTCCTTTCTCAATCTCTGTCTCTATCTCTGGAGACAGTTTATCTACTGATATCTTTTATAAACCTACTGATTCTCACAGCTACCTGGACTATATCTCTTCACACCTTGTCACTGGTAAATTGCCATCCCCTTGTTTCAGTTCCTCCATCTCCACACTTGCTCTCAGGATGAGGCTTTTCATTCCAGAACTAATAAGATGTGCTCCTTCTTCAAAGAAAGGGGCTTCCCTTCCTCCACCATCAACACAGCCCTCACCCGCATCTCTTCCATTTCGTGTATATCTGCGCTAACCCCATCCTCCCACCACCCCAGCAGGGATAGGGTTCCTCTTGTCCTCACCTACCACCTCAACAGCCTCCGCATCCAGCACATAATACTCTGTAACTTCCACCATCTCCAACACGAGCCCACCACTAAGCACATCTGCTCCCTTCTCCCATTTTGTACAGGGATCGCTCCCCATACAACTCCCTTGCCCATTTGTCGCTCCCCACTGATCTTCCTCCTGGTACCTATCCTTGCAAGCAGAACAAGTGTCGCACCTGCCCTATACCTCATCCCTCACTACCATTCAGGGCCTCAAACATTCCTTCCAGGTAAGGTGACACTTCACCTGTGAGTCTGTTGGGGTCATCTACTGTAGCTGGTGCTCCTGGTGGGCCTCCTGTATATTGGTGAGACCCCACGTAGATTGGGAGACCACTTCACCGAACACCTACTAGAAAAAGTGGGATTTTCTGGTCGCCACCCATTTCAATTTCACTTCCTATTCCCATTTTGACATGCCAGTTCATGGCCTTCTCTATTGCCACAATGAGGCAACACTCTGGTTGGAGGAACAACACCTTATATTCTGTCTGGTAGCGTCCAACCTGATGGCACGAACATCGATTTCTCAAACCTCTGGTAATTGTCCCCCCTTCTTTCACCATTCCCATTTTCCTCTTTCATCTTATCTCCGCATCTGCTCATCACCTCCCTCTGGTGGTCTTCCCCCTTCCCTTTTTCTCCCCATGGTCTTCTGCCCTCTCCTATCAGATTCCCCCTTCTCCAGCCCTGTGTCTTTCGCTCATCAACTTCCCAGCTCTTTTCTTCACCCTTCTCCCTCCCTAGGTTTCACCTATCACTTGTACTTTCCTCTTGCCTTCCCCAACCTCCGTACTCTGTCTTCTCATCTTTTTTCCCATCCTGATGAGGGTTTCTGCTTGAAACATACACTGTTTATTCTTTTCTGTAGAACTCCCTGCCTGCTGAGTTCCTCCAGTATTTTGTGTGTGTTGCTTTGGATTTCCAGCATCTGCAGATTTTCTCCTTTGTGATAAATTATATAACCTCAAGATTCATCTCCTTATAGGCAGCCACAAAACAAGAAACTCGGAAGAACACATTTAAAAGGAAAACTAACACCCACTGCGCAAAGAAGAAAAGAAAGACACAAACTGCACAAACAATTAAAGCAAGCAACAACATTCAAAACCAAATTGAGTTCATAGACATGAAAGCTCAGGGGTTTAGAGTGAGAGAGGAAAATTTTAAAAAGGATCTCAGGAGCAACATTTTCATGTGAGTATATGGAATGAGAGGCCAGAGTAAGTGATTAATGCAGGTATAATAGTATCATTTAAAGAACTACTTAAAAGAGTGGGGCATGGAGGGATATAGTCCAACACAGAAAATTGGGATTAACTGGATAGGCACAGCGGAGGGCATAGACTAGTTGGGGCAAAGGGCCTGTATTGGTGCTGTATGGCTCTAAACTGCTATCCTATCCAAGTTACTTTTAAATGCCTTAACTGTACCTGTCTTTATCACTTCCTGTGGCAGCTTGTTCCATATAACCACCACCTGCTCTTAATCCAAACAAAGGCCTCTAGCTTTGGACTTCCCTACCTAGAAAAAATAAACTGGCCATCTATTCTATCTCTGCCCCTTGTAATTTTATAAACCTCGATAAACTCACCCTTCAGTGTGTCACATTCCAGTGGGAATAACCCCATCCAATCTCTCTTGATCAGTAAACATCTCTATTCTAGGCAATATCCTGGTGTACCTCTTGTGCACTCACCACGCTCTACCTGAAAGTTCCACTTCAATTCCTTTTTAAATCTTTCCACACTCACCTGAAACCCCTGCCCCTTAGTTATAGACTCCCCTGACCTGGGAAAAGACTGTTGCCATCCAGTTTATCGATGCCTCTCATCATTTTAAACATGTATAAAGTTGCCTCATTCTCCTACATTCCAGGGAATAAAGACCCAGCCTGGTTAACCTTCCTGTGGAATGCCAACCTGCACAATACTCCAAATGCAGCTTCATCAACGAGACAATGTGATGTCCCTCCATTAATCCTTAATTAATTTTGATATCATCAACAACTTGCTGATCAGTCCACATACATTCTCATTCAAGTGATATTTATAAATGAGCAATAACAATGAGCCCAGAATAAATCTCTGCAGTATGCTGGAGACAACAAAAGACAGAAGCTGCAGGAATGTGGATTGACACACAAAAAGCAGGAATAACTCAGTGTGTCAGGCAGCACTTACAGAGAGAAATGGACAGTCAGCATTTCAGGTCAAGACCCTTTATCTGGACTGAAGGAAAGAGAGGAGATAGCCAATTTATAAAGGTGGATTGAAGGGTAGAGCAGGAGCTAACAGGTCTTGTAAGGATCCATGTAAAGGGATGGGTAAGGTAAGAGGGTGGGGGTGAAGAGTGGGAATGTTGATAGTTGGCAGTGACAAAGGTGGAGCATGGAATAAAGGGAAGGATGTGGGGAGGGGCACCAGTGGGAGGAGTGTGTGGGTGATCAGTAGAGTAACAGGATGATGGGGACTGGTGGATTAGCAGGAGAGAGGATGACAAAAAGGAGATAATTGACAGAGAAGGAGCTGTTACTGGAAATTTGAGAACTCAGTGTTCTTGCTTCCAGGGTAGAGACTACCACGGCAGAATATGAAGTGTCTTTTCTCTGATTTGCATTTCACTTCAACCTGGCAGTAGAGGTGGTTGTGGACAGATGTCTGTGTGGGACCGGGAAGTGGAATTAAAATGACTGGTCACTGGGAGATCTTGTCTGACGTGCTTGGTGAAGCAGTCACCCAGTCTGCGTCTGGTCTCACGGACAAAGAGGAAGTCATAATCGGATCTCCTATGGAATAAATAACATCCCAGAATTCACATGTCAATGGCTCACTTGAAAGGGCTGTTTAGGGCCTTTAATGGAGGAGGTGTAGCTGCAAGTGTAACACCATGTGATGACAGAGGAAGTGGTAAAAATAGATGCAATTTCCATACTTAAGAAACAATTTACGCAGACACTTAAACAATGACAGGCATAGAAGGTTACAGTGTTAATTGGGGCAAATGAAATTAGTGCAGTTGGGCTAAATATCTTGTTTCTGTGCTGTCTTGAAGAATTAAATGGCACAAGATTTATGTGAACACCACGATCTGCATGTTTTCCTCCAGGGTTGTACATCATCCCAGCTTGGAAGTATATTGCCAACTACCACTGGGTTGAAATTTGGGAACATCCCACCCCACTGTATTATGGAATAGATTCAACTGAAGCAGCAGGAAAGACTTGTTCAAGGGCTACAGTTGTCAATGTCTAGAATCTCTAAAATAAACATTGAGGCTTTTTTTTTTGGCTGTGCTCAGTTATTATACTTCCATGCTAGCAACGTTTTGTCCCACTGACAGAACCACGCATTGTTTCCCCGTTAGATCTGAACCCTCCCATGTTGCCAGAGACTTACATGAAGCCGGCACCGCCCGTCACCAGCAGCCGCTTCTCAAACATTGCGGGGAATCACCAGTTATCCTCGCCGCTTCTCAAACATTGCGGGAAATCACCAGTTATCCTCGCCGCTTCTCAAACATTGCGGGGAATCACCAGTTATCCTCGCCGACTCACACAGCTTCCAAAGCAGCTCCAACTGCCGTAAAGGGCGCACATTTTACGGTCTAAGCGCTTTACGCGCCACAGTCGCCGTAAAATATTTACACCACAAAATGAATCATTATAAAGTTCCGTAGTTGTGAAATTTGTTTTGTTCTGGTTATTTTTAGCGGTACTGGCGGGCTGTTGCCCCGCACAGTTTTCGGTAAGCACTTTGCGACACCGGTTGACACGTCGGAGGGCCGCGCCCGGGGGCGGCTTTCGTGGGGTCCCGGCGAGCAGACCTCCGCACCGAGGCCGCTTTGTAGCTGGAAGGGAGGGATGAGTGGCAGCCGGTAGACAGCTTGGGGCTTTAAATCACAATGAGACTTATAGTTCTGGCCACTTTTGCAGAGCTGGTGCTGTTGATGTGTGATGGGAAAACGGTGACTGGATCTTTCGGCAGTGAGATTGCGGCACGGAGTGGTGGGCAGCAAGTTGCAAAGTTTCTGTTTCATGGTAGGTGTTGATTAATTGTGAAGATGTATGCATTTAATACTTTGGTGCTTTTTGTTATAATGACTTGGTTCTGATTTAACTTGAATGAACTTAATGACTTGAATCAACAGCAGCCCAAATATTGTTAGCATTTTATTTTGTTAACCATATTTTTTCCGCCTAGCTTCAATTATTTTAATAACCCAGCAGTAAAATAAACGTAAAATCTCATCTGTTGCTTGACGCGTGGCTGATGGTTAGAAGCGAATTCTCTTTAATGATGTACGTTGCTAAGGTGTTAAGCGATGGGAGATACGCGGAAAGTCTGTCAGCGTCCTGACCTCAGGGCAAATAGTTTCTCAAAATCGTTAATCTCAGAAAGAGATGAGAACTAGAATCTCCTGATGTAGTTCCCGGGTTTAGGTGTTAGACCAAAATAAAGGCCAATCCTATTATCGTGCAAGTCAGTACCCCACACCAATATCCAGAACATTTGACCAACCGCACCCAATTCTATCATCTAATATTTTACTTCCCAACGTTTCCACCCTTTAGGTTAGTGTACACGGATATTCGGGGTTATATATTGGCGTAGACGGAGAATTGTTTGAATGATAGGGAACAGGCAGAGAAGGTAATATTTTCTGAATGACAGATAATGACTATTGAGGGCTACTATAGGGATCAGTTCTAGGATCCCAGATATCCAGGTATACATCAATGATTTAGTTAAAGGAACCAAATATAACATTTCCAAGTCTGCAGAGTTTGCAGGTGACACAAAGCTGGAGAGGAGCAGAGGAAGGCAAATCAGATCTGTGAGATGGATGCAAAGAGGCAGAGTGATGTAAAGAAGGTGGTTAACTGGTCAAATGAATGTCAGATGCAGACTAAAATAGGTAAAAGTGAGGTTGTCCACATTGCTAATAAGAACCACAGGACATATCTAAATGGTGATTGGGGTGCAAGGACGAAGTAAAGAGATTTGAGTGCCTTTTGACTGAAATTAAATGTTCAAATTCGGCAGGTAGTTAGGTAAGTGATAGATTGGCTTTTTTGCAAGAGGATTTGATTATAGGAGCAAGGATGTCTTCCTGCCCTGAAACCCCCTCTGAAGTTTTATGTATGTGCTTGGTTTTCTTAACTGAGGGAAGATTTTCTTTCTATGGAGGTAATGCGGGCAAGAGATTCTAGATGGCACTACTAATGTATGAAGAGGAATTGAGTTTACTGGAGCAATATTGATGAGAGATTTGGAGAATGGAAAGGGAATCTCATAGAAATCTAAAAATCTATGTGTGCCTAATAGAGGAATGGCTCCTAGACAGTTCAAAACCGGGATCACAACCTTAAGATACCATTTTGAACTGAGATCAGGTGAAATTTCTTCATCTGGAGTGATGAACTTGAAGAATTCTCTATCACATAAGGCACAGAAGGCCAGGTCATTAAATTTATTAAGAAAGAAATAGAGACTTAGCTTAATGTCAAAAGGATCAATGCGTATGATGGGAGGGATCTCAACCCAATTACCTCTTACATATATATTAGAGGTAGGCCATTTGCTTTAGTAAGGCTGTTCAAACTTTTAATAGGTTCATAGCTGATCTGATTATAACCTAAGCTCTCCTTTCCCATTTACCCATTGTAAGCTTTCACTCAATTTGCTTATCAACTCTCTTTCCACATTTCCTTTTCTAAAAAAAAATCAAAAACTGCACTGCCCTTTCAGGAAAAGAAAAATAATTTTGCTTCGTCATCTTCTTGAGTGTATTTAAACAGTAAACTCTATCTCTAGGTTCTCCCATAAGAGAAATGTTTCTTGTCACATCCACCCCGACGAGACCTCTGCAGGGTCTTATGTCCTGTCAGTCAAATTCCCTTTCCTTCTTCTGACTTCCAGCTGATACAACCATAACGAATCCCACATTTTCTTATGAGATAATCCACCCATTCCCATAATAGTGTACTAAGCATATTCCAATTACTTCCAACCCATTAACTCCCTTCTTTAAGGAGATCAGTACCGCACATAATACTCTAAATGGGATCTAATCAGTGGTCTATGTTACTAAAGCATAACCTCTCTATTCCCTGTGCCACAGCTTTGTGTGAGTGTTCTGTGCTTGATGTACCCACAGAGCAACCTTTCACTGAAACATACATTGGGATATTCAGATTCCTCTGCATCTCTGAACTCTGTAATCACTCAGGAGTACAGATAGTGAAATTTTTATTTTTTGTGCCAAAATGAATAATACCACATTTTTACATTATAACTCCATTTGCTAGATTTTTGTTCAGTCATTTAACTTATGTAAAACCCTTTGTAATGTCCTTATTTCTTCTGCACAGCTTAACACAAAGATAATTAGGAAGCTATCAGCAGGTTTAGCTTATCTTCAGTGCCTCCATTCAGTTGATTGTAAATTGTAATAAGTTGAAGCTAAGGCACCAGTCTCATTGGTACACCAATTGCTATATGTCCTGCATAATGAGCTTTTATTTTCTGCAATAATCTTTGGTGTGACACTTATCAAAAGCTTTCTGATTTTGTATTGTCTACAGGCCCGTGTGTTATTTCTTTAAAGGGCTCTTAATAAGTTGTTCAAACGTGATGACTATTTCACAGAGCCATCCTGAATTTGACAGGTTTTCAAATGCTTCAGTTACAATGTCTCTTACTGCTACTTTCTAATATTTTCCCCCAATAGATATCAAGCGGTGTGGTGTATAGTTTTCTGTCTCTCCTCCGCTTTTCTGCTTTCTGTCTTCCCTTTGAAGTAAGGGGGTTTCTATGTGATATTTTAGAATCTTTGGTTGTTTCTATTTTTCAGCTCTGGAGTTTGTAAAAGCAAAGAACTAGAAGCTTTTATACTAAGTCAGTGTCATCTCACTTCTGATCTTTCCACCCTTGGAAAGAACTTTTAATTTACACTTTCAGAACAATCAAAAATTACTTTAGTTCTGTCTTTATGAAAGAGAATACAAAACCTTGCCAGGAATGGTGAATCCAGAGTCCAAAGACAAGGTGAATGTAAAGTAAGTAACTATTACTTTTTTTTAAAAGTGTTGAAAAAACTAATGAGTTTGAAATCCTCATGGTTTGATAATCCACACCCCACAATATTAAAAGAGATAGCTTTAAAATAGTGATTAAAATAGTTGCACCTTTCAAAACTCTGTCAGTCCTTGTAAATTGGAACATGGCAAATATAACTTCAGTATTAGTTTAAAACAAAAAAGGGTGTTGCAGGAAAACAGTTCACCATGCTCTGTCGGCCAGAGAAAGCAGGATCTCCCAGTGGCCACACATTTTAATGTCACGTCCCACTCCCATTCTGATATATCAATCCATGGCCGCCTCTACTGTCAAAATGAAGCCACACTCAGGTTGGAGGAACAACACTTTATATTCCGTCTGGGCAGCCTCCAACCTGATGGCATGAACATTGATTTCTCTAACTTCCGTTAATGCCCCTCCTCCCCTTCTTACCCCATCCCTGATTTATTTATTTTCCCCCCTCCCCTTTTTTTCTCTCTCTGCCCATCACCCTGCCTGTTCTCCATCTCCCTCTGGTGCTCCCCTCCGCCTTTCTTTCTCCCTAGGCCTCCCGTCCCACGATCCTTTCCCTTCTGCAGCTCTGTATCCCATTTGCCAATCACCTTTCTAGCTCCCAGCTTCACCCCACCCCCTCAGATCTTCTATCATTTTGCACTTCTCCCTCCTACTTTCAAATCTCTTACTATCTTTTCTTTCAGTTAGTCCTGACGAAGGGTCTTGGCCTGAAACGTCAACAGTGCTTCTCCCTATAGATGCTGCCTGGCCTGCTGCGTTCCACCAGCATTTTGTGTGTGTTGCTTGATTGTCAGATACCTCTTTGCTAATTTGACAAAAGAGAGTACTGGCTCATTGATGACAATTCATTGTTGAGAAGCAGCTTCTGAGCTCAAGGAAGTCATACTATAAATCATTCTTGTCAGAGGAGAATATGGTGCAGCAGAGATGGGGACCTCTGTGGAATTTGATAGTAAGGCCCATCCTCTCGTATCCTTTCGTAAAGGTATCAATGATGGTTTGAACTTGGTTATTAAAGATGGGCAAACACAATGGCCAATCTACTTACTCCAGCTCAGCTACAGAGATATGAGTAAGCTTGGTTCTGGAGTATAACCACTATTGGTTCTGAAGATTACTTCCTCTGGAAATGAAATACTGTTACTTATAATACAATGTAGCATGAAGGATTAGAGTCATAAAGTCATAGAGAAGTACAACACAGAAGTACGTCCTACAGCCCACCTAGTCCATGCAGAAAAAACATTTAAACGACCTGCACCAGGACCATAGCCTTCCATATCCCTTCTATCCAAACTTAATATTTGAAATCAAGCTTGCATGGACCATTTGTGTTGTCAGCTTGACCACATGCTGGCAGCTCATTCCACACTCTCATGACCCTCAGTGAAGAAGTTTTCTCTAATGTTCCCCGTAAACTTCTCACCTTTCATCCTTAAGCCATGACCTCTGGTTGTAGTCCCATCCAAGCTCAGTGGAAAAAGTCTGCTTGCATTTACACTATCTATACCCCTCATGATTTTGTATACCTCTATCAAATCTCCTCTCAATCTTTTGCATTCTAAAGAATACAGTCCTAACCTATTCAATCTTTCCTTCTAACTCAGGTCCTCTGGACCCCATAACATCCTTGTAAATTTTCTCTGCACTCTTTCAAACTTGTTAAGAACTTTTCTGTAGGTAGGTGAAAACTGCACATAATACTCCAAATTAGGCCTCACCAACATCTTCAGCATAACATCCCATTCTCTGTACTCAATGTATTGATTTATGAAGGCCAATGTGCCAAATGCTTTCTTTACAACCATATCTACCTGTGATGCCACTTTCAGTGAGTTATGGACCTGTATTCCCAGATCCTTTTGTTCTACCACACTCCTCAGTGCCTACCATTCACTGTGTAAGGCTTATCCTGGTAGGTCCTACCGAAGTTCATCACCTTGCACTTGTCTACATTAAATTCCATCTGCTATTTTTCCAGCTGATGCAGATCCCTCTGCAAGCCATGATAGCCCTCCTCACTGTCCACTACACCCCTGAAACTTTAGGTTTCCCATTGATTTAGTATCACTCAAAGTTCTTTTGCAGTCTGCAAGGCTTTGTATCCTTAAGTGAGGTACTTACAGTATTATAGCTGAGGCTGATACAACCAGTTTTCCATTGATTTAATACTTCTCCATAATATTCCTTGATTGCCAATGCACAAGTTCACATTTTATTTTTTTTAAAAATAGCCTTTTGAATGTTGTGTTGATGCTTTTAAAAATATTGTGTACGTACAGTCAGGTTCCTGCATAAGTTTTGCAACATTTCAAATAATTATTTCATTTAGTTCTATCAACCAACAACTATCTTTTTACTCTTTGTAGATGCAGGAGACTGTAGGGACAGTCCTTATACAGGGGTCTTGGCCTGAAATGTCAACTGTTCATTTCCTTCCACTGGCTCACTGATTTCCTCCAGCAATTTGTTTTTCACTCTGTTCATACTGTGTTAAATATGACCATGTGTCTTCCAAGTTCAGCTTCCTATTTATATTCCTGAAGTCTTATCACCATTGTTATTGCTTGTAAATTTCATGTCATCTGCAGGCTTTGAACTTGTAATTAATATGCCCAAGTAGAAGTTACTAAAATTGAAAAAAAAACTTCTTACTGACCAATGGGTAGTATCCCTGTAGTCTGTAAATAGTTCTTCAATTGTAGGTTCTCACCATGTTTCAGCAGTGTTTCATTCCTGTGAACTCTTTGTAGCCCAGGTAGTTAACAAGTTGGAATTGCTACCACAAGATGCCTGCAGACCCACAGTGGGCAGTACAGCCATCTGCTTGTCTCCCAAGCACCTATGCTTATATGTACGTTGTGCATAAATCAGGCATTCATAAAGCTGGGGAGGACCTGTACTGGCTTCTTTCTGAGATAATTTTATATTCAGATTGTCATACAGGTAATGCAAAAGTTATGTTACAAAATTAGTACTCGAAGAGGCCTAGACTAATAAACGTGTTGAAATCCCTTCATGGTAGCTATTACCATTTCAGTTACCAATCTGAAATTTAAAAAAAATTAGCAGTGATGAGCCTTGCAGAACTGATCCATTAGAACTGGCAGTGCATTGGGGGGTGGAGTAGACCTGGGAGTCCTCAGCATTAACTCCAGACTCCATGAAGTCTTGTGACATTAGATCAAACCTACTTGATTTTCACAGACCACTCTCCTTAAGTTAATGAATCATTGACCCTGTATGTTTAGTAACACTGGAAAAAGCACAGACAGGAGCAAAAACACGGGATATACTGTGGTAGGAGACTTCAATATCTATTACCAACACTGGTTTGGTAGCACCGCTACTGGCTAAGGAGGCTAATCCCTGAAGGACATAGCTGCTTACCTGGGTCTGCACCAGGTAGTGTGTGAATTCCACCTTTACTTTGTATACGTCTGTGATGTTATTCAGCAGTTGTATAGTAACTGACTAGCCAGCCATCTAGTGGAGATGATTTTGTCAGAACACACTCCATCATGTGGTGTGTCAGCACAGTCAGGAATATCTGGCATCAATAAGGCAATAAGGACAAGCAGCAGAAATGTACATTGCTACAAACTGAAGACTCAAGAGTCAGCAGATCTGCATACTGCCATTAACTTGTGGGGAGAAAATGAATTGAGATTAGATTAGTTTAAATAGGTGGCTGATGATTGACATGGACTAGAAGGGCCAAATAGCCTGTTATGTGTTAAATCTCCCTGTGACTATTACAGTCAAGCCAGGGAATGAACCTGTTTCACTTGGGAGGACAGAAGGGTATGGAAGGTGAAGAATGTAGCTTGCCTAAAAATGAAGTGCCAACCAAGTTGTAACATGACAATACATGCTTGCATAATATCAAAGCAATCTTCAATAATTTGAGTAAGCTTGTGATCGACTGATCAGATCAGGGCTCTAAGGTCGTGTTGCATGTAATCATGACGATGGTGGACACCTGAACTGATAAATGAGAAAGAGACTCAAAGAACATTCTCACTCCTTTATGATGAGGTACTGAATATGAACAGTAAAGACAAGACTGAAGTATTTAACAAATATATTTGGCAAGAAATGTCACAAGAGATCCTTTTTGAGCTCCTCCATTTAGTGAGATCACAGAACCAGGCTTCTGCCAATTAAGTGATTTCTGACTTGGCTAACAATCTGTTCCAGTTAACCTAGCATCTACTCAAGTGGAAAATTAATTAACTTGTTTACAAAAAGCATGAGGAGTACAGTCTGGTTAATTATTGCCCAACTGTCTACTCTAACATTGAAGATTTAGTCCTAGCCCTCATCACAGACTTGACCATACGTGGACCAAAGAAATTAATAGTGCAGACTGAAGTGTGGTAGCTGTAGGAAAAAGTGCAGTGTAAGTGGGCAATAAGCTGCAAGATCAATATGAGGCAGATTGCGAGGTCAACAGTCCATCTTAACATACTAGGAAACTATTAAATAGTCTTACAGCTGGTGTAGAAGCTGTCCATGAGCCTGCTAGTATGTGTGTTCAGTCTTTTGTATCTTCTGTGGGGTGAAGAGAGTATGTTCAGGTTGGGTGGGATCATTGATTATACTAACTGTTTTACCAAGGCAGTGAAAAGTACAGAAAGAGTCTTTGGAGAGGAGGCTAGTTTCTGTGATGTGCTGTGTCCACAACTCTGCAGTTTCTTATAGTCATGCTCAGAGCAGTTAACATACTAAGCTGATGTGCTTCCAGGTAAGATGCTTTCTGTGGTACATCAATAACTTTTTTTTTTATTTAGCCCCCTGAGGAAGTAGGGGGCATTGGTAAGCTTTCTTGGTGGTAGCATCTGCATAATTGGACCAGAATAAGTTATTAGTGATTCCACTTCTAGAAACCTGAAGCTTAGTCTCACCATTGTTGATATAAATAGAGGCAAGTGGACTGCTCCTCTTCCTGATGTTAATGTTTTGCTAACGTTGAAGGAAAGTATCTTGGCAAGATACCACGTTATCAACCTCCTCATCTTCTTTGTCTATTTAATTTATCGTTATTTGAGATACAACCCGCTGTACTGGTTTCTTCTGAAAATCTGTAGATGGAGTTAGAGCAAAATCTAACCACAGTAATGAGTGTACAGGGAGTAGAGTAAGATGTTGAGGATACAACCTTGTGGAGCACCAGTGTTGAGGATATTTGTGGTGAAGGTGCTGTTGCCTATCCTTACTGATTGAAGTCTAAAAGTCAAAAAGTCAAGGATGGTGTTGCAAATGAAAGTGTTGACTTCCGTAGTCCAGAGTTTGACGAGTTTGCTTGGAATTGTAGTATTGAAAGTGGACCTGTAGACAATAAACTATAGTCTGACAGAAGTGTCTTTATTGTCCAGATGCTCCAGAGTTGAATATGGAGTCAGGAAGATGGCCATAGACGAGTTTCAGCAGTAGGCGAATTGCAGTGGGTCAACTTTGGCTGGAAGGCTTGCTGAAATGACTTGCTAAATGGAAGTAGTTACTGTTTGTCATATGGGAAATCTAACCCATGTTATTTAATGCTTATCTTAGTGGTCGCCAACCCATCGATTGAGATCGACTAGTCGATCTTTGAGACTTTCCCAGTTTATCCTGACAAAAAATGAAAAATGAATACACAAATACTGTTGAGAGATTGTTTCCAGGTTGTGGGGTCTTAGTCCCGTTCTTTCTGTCCAATGCACATGCGTATAGCTCTCCTGCACTACACAGTGTAATTCACTGGTCCCCAACCACTGGGCCGCAAGGAAGCGATATGAGTCAGCTGCACTTTTCCTCATTCCCCGTCAGCCCACTGTTGAACTTGAACCCATGTGAAGTCATCAGGCGACTAAACACAGTGATACCCTCGTGCCAGGGATCACCGGTTGGTCTCGGACGGCCAGCAGGAAGTGCCGTCACTACTGGCCTGGAGCGCTGCCTCTGAACCTGTTTAGCACACCGAATGTTTATGGGGACCCTGGTGCTAAAATATTCGCAGACGACCTAATTTGGACTCAGCGTTTTGTAAGTATCAGAGCAGCTACCTCGCTGTGATCTACTGAAACAAACTTTTGTCGGCTGATAGATCCTACAAGGGGGGTGGGCGGGCGCTCTGTCACACTCCCGGCTCAGTCGGCTGTGCTCTCCAGACTGTGACCACTGCGGCCCCGGTACAGGGACCTCTGGCCCTGAACTTGTTTTCTCACCCCACCCACGACCAGCCGTACCTGGCCAAGGCATCTGGCGCCGGGCGGGAGGCTGAGTTCGGGCCCGGAGGCTGTCTAATGAGGCAATGTCTCAAAACTGCTTCAGTACCCTGAGTCCAAGCACCCAGCACTTAAAGACGAACCCGCTGAGTTTTCTCAGTGGAAAAAACGCGAACAAGCGGGATAGAAGCCGAGAGCCGTGAAAACTAGACTAGACTGGACATAAGGAACCTGCTTCGAGTATCACTGTATTCCGGTCGTGTTTAACACCTCCCCCCCCCCCCCCCCCCCATCCCTGTCGGCCGGTCCGCAAGAATATTATCAATATTAAACTGGTCCATGGTGCAAAAAAAATGGTGGGTACCCCAGGTGTTTATATATTATTTCTACTTCTGGGTTGCGGTGTTTTACTTCCAGTCTTTTACTTCCGGTCTTTTCTGCCCATGCGTGTAACTAATTGATTTGGGGTTGAACTTGCCTTTTACTAAGGCCGAGGTAGGGGATCTTGGGCTTAAAACGTTTGGTGATCAGTGGCTTACATGATAAAAGTGAAGTATATTCTATTTTTTTGACACTAATGTTCATCAAAACATTGATCTGGAATATGCATTTGTAATTGTAGCAAAGCAATTAGATTTCAATTTCATTATTCTGTAATGTTCACAATTTCTGGCATCAGCATATGTGCAGTTAAATTCAAATGCTGGGAAGTTCCTACTGCTCTTCCATACTATTTTACTCTTAACGGATGAATTTAACATGCAACTTTGTGAATTTAAGTTTTGTACAACATAGTTGCTGTAAAAATCAATGTTAAATAAGTGAGCTGAGATTTTGTTGAGTGACTAAGGTAGTGTATATCCAGAACAGAGAGTAGGATGAGAAACTTTATAATGGTGTCTAAGATCAGAAGCAGGGATTTAAGGTGTGAATAAGAAGTATCTGGATAATCATTTGAATTATGTTGAGGAAACAGAGATACTTGGGCTACTTCCACACTAGGCTGGATAAATCCGTAACCGAAGCTTTTTCTCTTCATTTTGACCCTCCATCCACAGTGAAACGGCGTTTTCCTCCCCCGAAAACAGAGGTTTTCAGAAACGCTCTCCAGTGTGAATAAATCTGAAAGCACCTAATATCCGGTGTTGTGTGTATGGAGTAACCGGCTACTTATAAAACCGCTGTCATGACGTGCCGGAACAAATGGTGGTGGCAGCGCTGCATTTCATTGTTTTCTTGAACGCAACCTCCAACACCACAACAATATCTGATAATAGATGTGTAACAGCTTAATGTAACATTGTATGGAAATACAAGATAACACTGATGTAGACGTGTTTTATACATTTATTAATGTATTGCTTGTGCAAACATTCAGTCGATGCAATTGTCACTTTTGCCCAGTAACTCATTTTATTACACATGTACAGCAAAATAATACACAAAGACCTGGCATAAGTAAAGGCAAACAAATGAGGTAACAGCAAATTTCACTTTTGCCCAGTAACAGGCCTTATTGCATTTAGTTGTAGGGTTGTCCCTTTCATCAGTGAAGAGAGACTGTGGTTGTAGAAAATGTTTCTGGACAAACGTGCACCAAGTATACTGTTTCCTCTTCGCTTGTTTTCTGTGTATTCTGCATATGCCCAATAGGAGGAGATTTGCCCAAATTTCCATTTTAATGAGGACAGAGTTATTTTTAAAAACACCTAGTGTGGATGCCTGTTGTTTTTATGCAAAACCGGCGTTTTCAAAATTATCCGGTCTAGTGTGGACGTGGTCTTAGATAGTTTAGGGGAATGGACAAAGAAGTGGCAAATGAAATACAATGTCGTAAAGTGTTTGGTCATGCACTTTGGTGGAAAAAATAAATGGGCAGACTATTATTTCGATGGGAGAGAATTCAAAGTACAAAGATGCAAAGGGACTTGGGAGTCCTTGTGCAGGATACCCTGAAGGTCAACCTCCAAGTTGAGTCGGTGGTGAAGAAGGCAAATACAATGTTGGCATTCATTTCTGGAGGTATAGAATACGAGAGCAGGGATGTGATGTTAAAACTGTATAATGCACTCGTATTGGAGTATTGTGTGCAGTTTTGGGCTTCTTAATTTAGAAAGGATATACTGACATTGGAGAGGGTTCAGAGAAGATTCATGAGAATGATTCCAGGAATGAAAGGGTCTGGTGGCTCTTGTGCTGTATTCTCTGGAGTTCAGGAGAATGAGAGGGGATGTCATAGAAACATTCCGGATGTTGAAAGGATGTTGATTAGATATGGCAGTTATTTCCCATGGTAGGGGAGTCTAGAACAAGAGGGCATGACTTCAAGATTGAAGGACATCCATTTAGAACAGAGATGCAGAGAAATTACTTTAGTTGGGGGGTGGCAAATCTATGGGATTTGTTGCCACTATCGGCTGTGGAGTCCAAGTCAGTGGGTGCATTTAAGGCAGAGATAGATAGGTTCTTGATTAACCAGGGCATCAAAAGGTATGGGGAGAAGGCAGGGGAGTGGGGATGACTGGAAGAATTTGATCAGCCCATGATTAAATGGCAGAGCAGACTTGATGTGCCAATCCTATATTTTATGGTCTTAATGGTTTTATCAAGGCTTAGAAAGCTGTGTGCTAATGATGGGATTAGTACAAATGGGTAATTAACAGCTGGTATGGATGTCATTGAGGAAAGGGCCATTTTTTGTGCTTTGTGACCCAGACTGTAGTACACAGTTTAAAATTATTTTTGTAGATTGATATTTAAAGATGTTCATTAATGTTGTGATATTTTTCATTATGCATATTATATCTTGGATATTTTCTGGCTGCTCAGTATGATTGATGTTATTACTGGTACATAAGACTACAATGTTTTTGAGTGCCTAATTGCAAAACCTTTCAGAAAAGGGAATTTATGTCACAGAGAGAGATCCCTGCGACCTGGCACTCAATGTCAGTAAGATGAAAGAGTTGATTGTGGATTTCAGGAAGGATAAGATGAAGGAACACATACCAATCATCATAGAGGGATCAGAAGTGGAGAGAGTGAGCAGCTTCAAGTTCCTGGGTGTCAAGATCTCTGAGGATCTAACCTGATCCCAACATATTGATGTAGTTATAAAGGAGACAGGACAGCGGCTATACTTTATCAGGAGTTTGAGATTTGCAATGTCAACAAATACGCTCAAAAACTTCTATAGTTGTACCGTGGAGAGCATTCTGACAGTCTGCGTTATTGTCTGGTATGGAAGCATTACTGCACAGGACTAAAAGAAGCTACAGAAGGCTGTAAATCTAGTCAGCTCCATCTTGGGCACTAGCTTACAAAGTACCCAGGACATCTTCCAGGAGCAGTGTCTCAGAAAGGTTGCCTCCATTATTAAGGACCTCCAGTACCCAGGGCATACCCTTTTCTCACTGTTACAATCAGGCAGGAAGTACAGAAGCCTGAAGGCACACACTCAGCGATTCAGGAACAACTTCCCCTCTGCCATTCGATTCCTCAATGGACTTTGAAGCTTTGGACGCTACCTCACTTTTTTTTAATATACAGTATTTGTTTTGCACATTTTTTAATCTATTCAATATATGTAATTGATTTATTTATTTATTATTATTTTATTATTTTTTCCTCTCTGCTAGATTATGTATTGGATTGAACTGCTGCTGTTAAGTTAACAAGTTTCACGTCACATTCCGGTGTAATAAACCTGATTCTGATTCAACTTTGCAGGGCATATTTCTTCAGGGTCAGTAGCAAGCATCATCCATTTGCTGCTTGCTGAAAAAGTTGCACAGCAACTTGCACAATTAAGATCTATTTAGGGATCTATGCAAGGGTAATTTGTAACATGTAATTCAGCAGTATAATGCCAAGTTACTTGCATATGACTTTGCTGTCTTCTTAGTCTTGATCATATATTCAGAAGCTCAAATGGCTATTTTCTCTCTTTCTACAATCTTAATATCTTTTTGCCAAAGGCATTTAGATAAATTAACACCCTCTTAAAAGACAAGTAATGGAAAACAGTTAAATAAACGATACAACATCATCTTCACTTCCAAGCTCCTTTAAAGCATGAAACTGCTTTAAAATTAACTTGCTATTGTGAAGCTATTTTCTGTACTATCTTATTTTTGTTTACTACCATGACTGTGACAAGGTCCTCACCTTGCTTTATGGTCTGAACTCAGACATTTTGAATTAATGGAATCTTTCATTATTGCTGTGGGATAGAGGCTTCACTGGCAAGGCCAGTATTTCTCATTTCTATTACCTATTAGGTGTTGATCAGCTACCTTTGTGCACAACTGCAATTTAAATAAAGACAATTTTCTAGCAGTGTTCCTGGATAGGAAGTTCCACTACTTGAACCCAACAAGAAAGGAATCACAGTAGGTTTGTAGAACGATGTGTGGCTTGAGAGGTAATAGTGGCAGTATTTCAAAATGGTTGTTGTCCTTGTCCTTCTATGCCAGCCTTTCTCAACCTTTTTGCCCTGGAGGAAACCTTGAAATAATTTTCAGTTCTTAGGGAACCCCTGCATAAGATAATTATGATATCTACAGCTCATGGTACATTAGTGTGATCAGCAAGTTGCAAATACAATAATCCAAAAGTGATTGTCAATGCTCTTTTGAGCAGAGAATGAATTTTTAGCCAACCTTTCTTGAAAAAAAAGGTGTACTTAAACTTGGCATACCTTTCTTGTATTAATCTCTTTCTTTCCCTTTCATAAATTTTAAAATATCGTAAGGCAAACATAATAAATTTCTGGTAAATAACTGGCTTAAGCTAAAATGGGATTTAATTTTTTTTAAAGGTAGGCTTGGTAGATTTAATTTTAAAAAAAGGTTGTAAATTGATTTTAATTAATGCTATTTACAACATGAAAATTTAATGACAATGGTAAGCAGAGTTTTGTGACAATTTTAGAATTTTGTGTTACAAAAGAGATGAAACTCATGGAGCCAATCATCAGTACAGATACCAACACAGTTCCTCCAAGACTGACCTTTTGTTGCCAGATATGAAAACGAAACATTAAACATATCTTGGCCTTTGCAACAGAAAGTTTTCTGGAATTTCACCATGATCTACAAATCTTACAAATGCTACATGACATTTATTGGTGATATCTGTTGACTCATCAACCTGAATAGAGAAGCTGTAGTTTTCCAGTTTATCACACAAAACTTCTTCAGCATCATGTGACATGTCACCAATACGTCAACTTATACTGTTTGAGAGTGAAACATTTCTCGTATAGCATCTTGTCCTAGCATTTTACCCATTATAATTTTACATGCTGGCATTGTTAGGTTCTCACCAACTGTGTGACTTTTTCTTTTCGGGGTAAAAAGTTCTGCTACTAAATAACTTGCTTCCTGGGTCTTTTTTAAATAATCAGCACTTTTACGTGCCATATGGCTGTGATTAAGTGTCTTCAGTTTTGCTGGCGCCATTGCCAGCTTTGTAAGCTGTTTGCCACGGACTGGGCCCAATGGAACAGGGCAATGTGGATCACCAGTCCATATAAAACACATTGATCAGTAGCTCTCATTGTAAAGACAGACTCTTTCGGTGTCCGTTGTTGCAAAATAAGAACAGCATAATAAATAGCTAAATGAGAAAACTGCAAAAAATATGAAAACTTCACAATACAATTAACTTCTAACTTACACCTTTTGCTATATTTACAACAGTAGCAAAGTGGCAGCCAGCAGCTGAGTTGCAGTGTGTAAAAATTCCTTCTTTAGAAGGTAAATTTCCCTCCAGATTTTTACTACACCAGTAGAGTTTGTTTGATCCCGTAAGTCAGTTGTGGCATGTAAGGGGAAGTTTGTGGAGGTAATTTGGGAGGGAGAGGCTGATATCACTGCCCAAGTTGAGCGAGTCCATTCAATGCTTAGAAAACTCACTTCATGCTCCTCATCAGCCTACCATCCTCCCCTCTGTGTAATACAACACTCACCAGTCATCAGCCTACCATCCTCCCCTCTGTGTAATACAACACTCACCAGTCATCAGCCAACCGTCCTCCCCTCTGTATAATACAACACTCACCAGTCATCAGCCAACCATCCTCCCTTCTGTGTAATACAACACTCACCAGTCATCAGCCAACCATCCTCCCCTCTGTATAATACAACACTCACCAGTCATCAGCCAACCATCCTCCCCTCTGTATAATACAACACTCACCAGTCATCAGCCAACCATCCTCCCCTCTGTGTAATACAACACTCACCAGTCATCAGCCAACCATCCTCCGCTCTGTGTAATACAACACTCACCAGTCATCAGCCTACCATCCTCCCCTCTGTGTAATACAACACTCACTAGTCATCAGCCAACCGTCCTCTCCTCTGTACAATACAGTGCTCACCAATTATCAACGGCCTGTCTCGCGTCAAAAACTGAGAATTACTGAACCAAATAATCACAGTCCTACTGCGCACTGCCATACTGGGCTGAGAGATTGCTGATGGGGCTGCTTGGTCACCGGCCACCACTGGTTAGTGTCGTGCAATGCGCGAAGTTCAAGAACACTGTTTATTTTTTGTAATCATGATCTCTTGCGGAACTCTAAGGTTCTGGGGAACCCTGGTTGAGAAACTCTGTACTATGGTGTTGGGCTGACTGAGAAGTTATGGCAGTACAGTATATAAATAGCATACTCTGCAGTCTGGAATCCCTGGTAATGGAGTAAGAGTGATGAATGAGGTGCAGTCTGCCTGGCTGTTACCAAATCAAGTGATGTTGAACTGAACTCCTCCAGGTAAGTGGAGAGCATTTGATCATATTTCTTGATGTGGCACAGAAATAAGGAATGGATTGAGGAACAAGAATGTGAATTGTAGAACATCTAGTCTTTGACCTGCTACTGTTGGCATGCCCAGTTATATTTTTGGTCAGCAATTGGGACTAAGGTAAGGGTTTTGTTGGTGACAATGCTGGTGAAAGTAAATAACAAGTAGTTAGGATTTCTAGCTGGAGATGTGTGATATGAAAGTTATTTGCATCAGTCCTCTCTTGTATGTTGTCCAGATCTTGCAGAATAGTCATAGGTTGTTTAATTCCCTGAAAAGTTGTGAATGCATTTCACAGAGTTGGCTTGCTTAAAGAGCACAGAGGGCAGTGGTTGATGGGACTTACTCTAGCTGGGGAACCTTGACTTGTGGTGTTCCACAGGGATCTATGCTGGGAATTCTGCTATTTGTGATGTCTCTCAATTACCTGGATGAAAATGTGGATTAGTAAGTTTGCAGATGACACAAAGGTTGGTAATGTTTGTTGCGTGAATGAAGTCACCGGAGAAAATTACTGGTAGATACAAAAGTAGACAAAACAAGGTACAATAGGCATCATATGGAGATGTTTTCAGTGGAAAGGTCTGCAAGCCCAACGTGGGGCTCGATATCTTATGTGCCAAACATCAAAGGACAATGCTTTCTTTGAAACTACATACAGCCTTCACACCCCCTGATTCATATCCACACCACAGACGTCCAAATTAATTTTAATCAGCATTGTCTGTACTGGGATTCACAGCTTTTAGGAACCCATTGTTCAGAGCTGCACTCCTAATTAAATGCACAATACATTTTCAGAAGTGAAGACTGGTAGCCGAAGTCAGTTGTTACATGTAGATGTCCTAAACCCAAAAATCTCTGTAATACTGTTGTGGTAGCATAAAAATCACCAAGGAGTACATTGGTATACAGGACAGTTAGATATGGGTGATGAAATGGCAGATTGAATTGAATCTGGCCAAATATGAGCTGTTGCACTTTTGGAGATCAAATACAAAGAGACAATGTACTGTTAAGGGAAAGAATTTGGGGTCCAAGTCCATAGCTCCCTGAAAGTGGATGCACAGTTTGATAGGATAGTTTTTTAAAAAAAGTGTTTGGCATACTTGCCTGTATTAGTTGATGCTTTGAGATGGGAAGTTATGTTGTAGATATATAAAACTCAGGAATATTTAATTTAATTTTTGTCACCCGAGGAAGAATGTGGAGGCTTTGCAGAGAGTACAGAAACTGTTTAGCAGGATGCTACCCCTGGATTAGAAGATGTGGATTATGAAGAGAGATTCGAGAAACTTCAATTGATTTATCTGGAGTGATGGAGGACGGGAAACCTGATAAAACTTTATAAGATTATGACAGACATAGCGTAGACAGCTGGTATCATCTCAAAGCCTCTAATATTAGAGGCCATACATTTAAAGAGAGAAGGGGTAAATTCAAAAGAAATGTGCAGGACAAGTTTTTCTATATAGAAATTTATGGATGCTTTGAATGTTCTGTCGGGTTGTTGTGGGGGCAAATATTGTAATTTAATAGGCTCTTGGATAGGCACATGGATGTGCAGAGTCATAGAGTACTGCAGGACAGAAAGATACCCTTTGGCCCATCTAATCGTACCAACCCAATCATCTGTCTAGTCTGCACCTGGTGCACTTACCTGCTCCTGGACCATAGCCCTCCAAATTTTTCTCATCCATGTACCCATCTAAACTTCTCTTAAATGTTGCAATTGACCATCTACCAGTTAGGCTGGCTTATTGTTTCACACTTGCACCACTGTCTGACTGAAGAAACTTCCCCTCAGATTCTTCTTGAATATTTCACCTACACCTAAGACCTCTTGTAGTCTTACCCAAACTGCAGGGAAGAAACTTGCATGCATTCACTCTAACTCTATCTGTAATAATTTTGTATACTTCTGTAAAATTTCCCCTGGCTCTCCTGCACTCCATGGAATAAAGTGTTAATCTATTCAACCATATCCTATACCTCAGGTCCTTAAGTCCCGGAAACATTGTAGAAAATTTTCTCTGCATTTTTTCAAGCTGATTGATAGCCTTCCTGTAGGTAGGTGATCAGTACTGCGCACAGTATTCGAAATTTCGCCTCACCAATCAACGTGGAATCTCAGCTCCTGTGTTCAGTACACTGAAACATAAAGGCCAATATGCCGAAGGCTCTCTTTGTTACCGTATCTATGCGTGATACCCAGACACAAGAGCTGCTGCATATGATGGAAATCCAGAGTGACATGCACAAAATGCTAGAGGAGCTCAGTAGTCAAGCAGCAATTATGAAGAGAAACTCATTCTTTTGCAACACATCCAAAATGCTGGTGGAACGCAGCAGGCCAGGCAGCATCTATAGGAAGAAGCACAGTTGACGTTTTGGTCTGAGACCGTTCGTCAGGACTAACTGAAAGAAAAGGTAGTAAGAGATTTGAAAGTGAGGGGGGAGGGGGAAATCCAAAATGATAGGAAAAGACAGGAGGGGGAGGGGTGAAGCTAAGAACGAAAGGTGATTGGCAAAAGGGATACAGAACTGGAGAAGGGAGAGAATCATGGGATGGGAGGCCTAGGGAGAAAGAAAAGGGGAGGGAACACCAGGGGTAGATGGAGAATAGGCAAGGAGTGATTGTGAGAGGGGCAGAGAGAGGGGAAAAAGGGGGAGGGAAATAAATAAGGGATAGGGGAGGGGGGCATTAATGCCATCAGGTTGGAGGCTACCCAGATGGGATATAGGGTGTTGTTCCTCCAACCTGAATGTGGTTTCATCTTGACTGTGGAGAAGGCCATGGATAGACATATCGGAAAGGGATGTGGAATTAAAATGTGTGGCAACTGGGAGATTCTGCTTTCTTTTGGGCTGAGACCCTTTATCAGAACTGGAAAAGAATGGGGAAGATGCCATAAGAAATTGGAGGGAACACAGTGGCCTCTCTAGGGCCAACCAAAGGTGTTTTTTTTTCCCCTTTGTAAAATTAGTTTTTTTACAATCCAAAGACGATTACCCCAAGAACATTCGGTACTGCAGGGCTGCTCCATCAGTGAGCTGTCGTTGATCAGAGGAGCTGGACTGGTGTTCGCAGAAGGACAACTTACATTGTCACTGTCCAACAGAGTCTTGCTTTTGCAAGTGAAATGTCTGAGACAATTTCCCACGTTTATAGTGCACCAATTCTGATGCCTGAGTAGCGGGCAGCAACATGGTCTACAGCTGGATCAGCTCCTCTAATACCCATCTCGAATACTTTATTGACAGAGATGTGCCAGGCTAGTACTGTGGAGCATTTCAAAGTGCTTTTTAAAACTTACTTTTTTAATTTGGCCTACTTATAGGATTACTTAATGCATGTTGATGTTGATTATGTTTATATAATTTGGTATATTCATTTACATTTTATTCTGTATAATGTGATTTTAAAAAAATCTTGGCTCGTACTATTATGACAATATTGATTTATTTTTGCAATGTATGTAAAGCACTTTGAGCCTACTTCTTAATGTAAGACAATGCTATATGAATATTATTATTTTATTTTTATTATAAACCCCAATTCCAGAAAAGTTGGGATATTTTCCAAAATGCAATAAAAACAAAAATCTGTGATATGTTAATTCACGTGAACCTTTATTTAACTGACAAAAGTACAAAGAAAAGATTTTCAATTGTTTTACTGACCAACTTAATTGTATTTTGTAAATATACACAAACTTAGAATTTGATGGCTGCAACACACTCAACAAAAGTTGGGACAGAGGCATGTTTACCATTGTGTTACATCACCTTTCCTTTTAATAACACATTTTAATCGTTTTGGAACTGAGGATACTAATTGTAGTAGATTTGCAATTGGAAATTCTGTCCTTTCTTGCTTGATATAAGACATCAGCTGCTCAACAGTCCGTGGTCTCCATTGTCTGATTCTCCTCTTCATGATGTGCCATACATTTTCAATAGGAGATAGATCTGGACTGGCAGCAGGCCAGTTAAGCACATGCACTCTGTGTCTACAGGCACACTGTTGTAGCCCGTGCAGAATGTGGTCTGGCATTGTCCTGGGAAGACACATCGCCTTGATAGCAACATATGTCTATCTAAAATCCTAATTTATGCCTCAGAGGCAATGGTACCTTCACATACATGCAACTCACCCAAACTGTGGGCACTGATGCACCCCCATACCATCACAGATGCCGGCTTTTGCACCTTTTGCTGATAACAATCAGGATGGTTGTTTTCATCTTTCACACGAAGAACTCAACACCTGTTTTTTCTGAAAACTAGCTGAAATGTGGACTCATCTGACCACAGCACACAGTTCCACAGTCTTTCAGTCCATCTGAGATGAGCTCGGGCCCAGAGAACTCGCCGGCATTATTGCATAGAGTTGATGTATGGCTTCCTTCCCTGGTAATTCAACTTCAAGTTGCATTTCTGGATGCAGTGACGGACTGTGTTAAGTGACAATGGTTTTCCGAAGTACTCCCGAGCCCAGGTGGCTATAATTGTCACAGTAGCATGTCGGTTTCTTAGGCAGTGCCGCCTGAGGGCTTGAAGATCACGCGCATTCAACAGTGGTTTCCGACCTTGCCCTTTATGCACTGAGATGTCTCTGAATTCTCTGAATCTTTTCACAATATTATGTACTGTAGATGTTGAAAGACCTAAATTCTCTGCAATCTTGCATTTGGGAAATGTTCCTTTTGAACTGACTAACAATTCTCTCAAATTCTGGCACAAAGGTGTGAGCCACGACCCATCCTTGCTTGCAAAGACTGAGCCTTTGATGGACGCTACTTTTATACCCAGTCATGATACCTCACCTGCTACCAATTAGCCTGCTTAATGTGGAATCTTCCAAACCAGTGTTACTTGAATATTCTGTGCAATTTTCAATCTTATTTTAACTCTGTCCCAACTTTTGTTGAGTGTGTTGCAGCCATCAAATTCTAAATTTGTGCATATTTACAAAATACAATTAAGTTGGTCAGTAAAGCTATTGAAAATCTTTTCTTTGTACTTTTGTCAGTTAAATAAAGGTTCACGTGAATTCACATATCGCAGATTTTTGTTTTTATTGCATTTTGGAAAATATCCCAACTTTTCTGGAAATGGGGTTTACTTCACGTTTACTTCATCAGCATTGTCAAGCTATTTTGTGACACTTGCTGGAACGGAAATAATTTGCATCCTGCTCCCTAGAGAAATTGCCTTCAATCCCTGCTATGCTCATTTTCCAAAATAGTGATGCTGCTTTTCTATCTGGAAACTTTGCTGGAAAAACTCTCAGGATTTTTACCAACTTAATATTGAACTGAATCGAATGGATTGCAAGAATATAACAGGTGCGAGTGTGGGCAATGGATCGCACAGTGAATCAGTTGAGCCTGCTATGCGCAGAAGGCTCTCTTTTTGCACGGACTTCCAGTGCACACGTTTTCGTCTTTCACAGCCTGTTCATTGCACCTGTACTGTGAGTAACCTAGCATGTACTTTGGCTAACACGAGTCAGTAAAAACTTTTAATCCTACTACTCCATTGTTCTTGTCTGTGCTTGCATTACATAACAAGTATAATTTTTGGCTGAAGGTCTGCAGATTATGAATCAGAAATGTTGCTAATAATAGCTATATTCACCTTTGTAAAATTATCTAACTATGCCCTGACTTTAGCTAATTTGCCATTGAAGCTGACATCTATGCCTCTGTTAGTTCCAGATTTGATTACTGAATCCATCGATGGAGACCCTCCCTTTATATGAGACTATCCAGAATATTGGTGGTGTAACTTGTCAGCTAAATCCCATTTACCCAATATCACTTGTTGACGGAGATTGAGTTCCAGTTTAAAATTCTCACTTTTATTTCCATAATCCTTTCCTGTCTTCATAGCCTGAGTGACCATCAGTATTTTGAAATGAGTGTTTTTCTAATTCTATCACCTTGACAACCTTTTGATTGAATCTTTCCTTATATGTTTTAGTTTGATGATGCCCTTACAAAGCAGTGGTACTATGAAGTAGCTTTTTCTTGTAAATCACTGTATAACAGTGAATTGATAATTTATCTTAACTAGAGTTCTAAAGTACAGATGGAAAATACTGTAAATACACATCTTTGGAGAGAGAAGAGGACAACATTTCAGATTTTATGAATTTTCATTAAACTTGGAAAAGCTTGAGTAAGTTCTCTTCAGTTTGAAGGGAAAGTTGTTGTGCTGGTGGGGGGACAGAGGTGAAAAGAAAACTACATATTAAGTTGTGGTCAATAGGCTGTGAGATTGCAAGGTCCAGCAGGTAATATTAAAACGGTATGGATTAAGAAGTTTAAGTAAAGAGGGGAATTGAGGGCCGATAGGAGCATAGTGAGAGCAATGAATATTGAAATAGAATTGGAAGTTACTCAATGTGGCGGCTGTTTGAGGAAAGCAGTGAACATGCCTTGATGGGAATTATTTATTATTTCTTTTGGGCACTAGTGAACAGATTTTCATAAGATATGCCTGGGGTAGAAGAAAGCACCAGATGAGTAGGATGTGTAATTTGCTGTTGAGAGCCTGCGAGTTTCATCTGAATGAATTATGGAACATGAAGCCATAGAGAAACACTTCATCGAAGGGAACGAAGGAGCTATCATCCACAATCCAGGCTGAGGTTGATGCAGATCTCCACCATAATCTCAGGAATAATGAGCGCCTTTTTGATAGTGAGCAGACATCTTAGAGGGAAATGTGATTGCAAAGCCATTGGGTCAGTGAAAGGAGATTAGTAAGATTAGCACTTCCACATGGCACTAACGAAAAGGTTCACATTCTTAGTGCTTTCCAGATGTTCATTTTCTATTTGATCAGACATGGATTAGGGAATTTCATGAGATGTTTAAAATGTTATAATTTTAAAGGAATGTACTTAATGTTTCATGTCTGTCTTTTTTTTTTGCTATATCTTGCTATTAGACTGTTCAGACCAGATTGGCTACCTTGGGTATCTGTGGCTAAAAGCTGATTTATACTTATGCGTTGCATCTATGCTGCAGGTACCGTGTACCCTATGCAGTAGAGTGATGTGCACCTCCCCAAAAAAGTAGAGGAGACCATGGTTAGACATATCAGAATGGGAATGGGACGTGGAATTAAATTTAATTACACGTCCCATTCCCATTCTGATATGTCTATCCATGGCCTCCTCTATTGTCAAGATGAAGCCACACTCAGGTTGGAGGAACAACACCTTATATACCGGCTGGGTAGCCTGATGTCATGAACATTGACTTCTCTAACTTCCGTTAATGCTCCTCCCTTTCTTATCCCATTCCATATATTTAGTTTGTTTTTCTCTTTCTGCCCATCACTCTGCCTGTTCTCCATCTCCCTTTGGTGCTCCCCTCCCCCTTTCTTTCTCCCTAGGCCTCCCGTCCCATGATCCTTTCCCTTCTTTAGCTCTGTATCCCTTTTGCCAATCACCTGTCTGGCTCTCAGCTTCACCCCATCCCTTCTGGTCTTCTCCTATCATTTCACATTTTCCCCTCCCTCTCCTACTTGCAAATCTCTTACTATCTTTCCTTTCAGTTAGTCCTGACGAAGGGTCTCGGCCAGAAAAGTTGACAGCGCTTCTCCCTATAGATGCTGCCTGGCCTGCTGCATTCCACCAGTGTTTTGTATGTGTTGCTTGAGTTTCCAGAATCTGCAGATTTCCTCCTGTTTGTCTCAACAGTATTAAACAATTTTGCATTCAACTGGTAGGGTCATCCAAACTTTAGAAGCTGAGTTGCAATGTGCAGAAATACACGGGTCTGAGCACTCGTGGACACCATGCTTCAAGACATTGAATTGATCATCAAAACTTGTCAGAAGATAGACTATAAACTCAACATCTGCGAGGCTAAAGTCACCTATTTGTCCCTTTTGCAAGTGAAGTGGCATCCAACAATAAAGATCCATGAGATTCTGGAAAATGTGGGCCACTTTTCATATCTCAGGAGTCACCTATTGGTGAACACAGACATCAGAGTTGAAATTTATCATCACCTTCAAATACACCAACTCTGCCTTGGCTTGTTTGACAAAAAGGGAATTTGAAGCTCAAAGCATAGCACTCTCATGATGCACTGACCAGTGGTGATCCTTGCTCTCCCATATGCTGCTGAGACCAAACTGCTTGCAAAAGGAATCTCTCAAGGTACTAGAATAATTCCATCAAAGCTGTCTCCACTAAATCATCAAATCATTATCATTTCTGAGGATTGATCCTGGATCCAGCACGTAAGTGCCATGACAAAGAAGGTATGGCAGCACTTCTATCTTTTAGAGATTTGCAAAGATTCAGCATGTCATCTAAGACTTTGACAAACTTCTATAGGGGCACAGTGGAGAATATACTGACTGTTTGCATCATAGGCGGGTATGAAAACACCAATGCCCTTGAATGGAAAAGCCTACATAAATACTGGATACAGTCCAGTCCATCATGGATAAAGTCCTCACCACCATTGAGTACATCCAAGAAACACTGTCACAGGAAAGTAACATCCATCATCAAAGACCCCCACCATCCAGACCATGCTCTCTTCTTACTGTTGCCATCAATAAGGAGGTACAGGAGCCTCAGGAGTCATGCCAGCAGATTCAGGAACAGTTATTACCCATCAACTATCAGACTGCTGAACCAGAGGAGATAACTTTAACTTTATTCACCCCAACGCTGAACTGTTCCCACAACCTATGGACTCACTTTCAAGGACTCTCCATCTTATGTTCTTGATGTTTATTCTTATTCTTATTATTATTATTTTGTTTGACATTTGTTTCTTTTTATATTTGCAGTTGGCTTCACATTTGTTGTTCATCTATCTTAGTTGTATGTCCTTTTTTTCACTGATTCTATTGTGTTTCTTTGTATTTACCGAGAATGCCCATAAGAAAATGAATCTCCTGGTAGTATATGGTGACATATTTGTACTTCAGTAATAAGTTTGCTTTCAACTTTGAACTTTTTTTGCACAATTTGTCTTCTTTTGTTGTCTTTTGTACAAAGGTTGTTCATCAGTCTTTGTTTATGTATAGCTTTTCTAAGTTCTGTTGTATTTCTTTATTTTCATGTACATGCCTGCAAGAAAATGAATGCCAAGGTAATATATGGTGACATATGATAGATGTATTTTGATAGTAATTTTACTTTGACTTTGATTGCTGCCTGATGCATGATGTGATGTATTAATTGCTGTCATTCAATCTCTCTGACTGAAAAATTATTACTAAGCAGTTAATTTATTCTATCAAGTTTATTTTTATTTTTCAATATTTTCTGTCTCATTAATTTTTCCCCTTTCTATATCTGATTTTACCCATTCAACTTTTCTGTTTTGCCTATGATACAAGTTAAATGTTATAAAGTCTATGGGACAGATCATTATTAGAAGTTCTTACAATATGAATACATGTTTAATCTTCAGGTACAAATGGTTTAGTAAACTGCAAAATTGACAACAGAACAGTGGCCATTGACAAAGGTGCCAAGCTTTACCTCTTCCATGAACAGGCTTGGCTTAAGCTACAGGAGAAAACTGGAGAAGTGAACTGTTTGCTGAAGTTCTCTGAAGCCCAGTTGACAAGTAAGAAACTTTATAATGATATATAGTATTTCAAGATTTAATAAGCATGTGTGTGTTTCCATGGTCAATTATTAATCTATTGCATACTCTAACTGGTAATTAATGGACAATTTATGATTCAATTGTGTCTAAACTACAATGTAAAATTATGGGTGAAAGTGATGAATGTATTTTAATAAAAGGACAGACTGCTGTATGATAAATATGCATGTCAAAAACTATGTGATCAAAGAAGTCATGTGAACAGAGCTGATTCGTAACGTTTCTTAAAATAATTATTTAGATAAGTCAATCATACCACTACTAGCAAATTATTTAATAATATTTGGACACAAATATGTGAAATTATCCATGTGGCTGTTAATGAACATAGATGCCTTTATTTCTCAGTTGTAAATGTGAGTTTAATACTAAGCTATTTAGAATCCAGCATTTTGTGTTGTTGCATAGAATGGAAAATACATTCCTTTGGAATGTATCAATGACTTGGGCATGGGTATGCAGAATAATGTTCCTAAGTTTGCTGCTTGCATGGTTTGGAAGGTGAGAATAATGATAAGTAAGGCATAGGCTGACTGAATGGGCAGACCTCTACCATTCTGGCAGCTTGTTCCATATACCAGTCATCCTCTGTGTGAAGAATCTATGCACTCTGGTACCCTTTAAATCTTTCCCTCGTCAGTGTAAAACTATGTCCTTTACTTCCAGATTCTCTGGAGAAAAGCCTGTGATTATCCACATTATCTTTGTCCTTCGTGATTTTAGAAATTTTTGTAAGGTGTCCTGTCAGTCGCCTTTGCTTCAGAGAAAATAATCCTAATCTATCCAGACCCAGTAACTTCCCCGTGAGACTTTTCTGTGCTCTCTCTAGCTTAACCACTTCCTTCCATGAGTATGACAACCAGAAGGGCACGCGATAGTCCAGATATGCTCACACCAATGCATTATACTTCGTAACACAACCTCCTGTCTTTCTACTTAATGTCCCACCTGTTGAAGACAAGCATTACATGTCTTCTTCATTACTTTGTCTACCTGTCTTGTCACTTTCAGTGAACAATATACTTTGTCCCATGGTCTCTGTATTATACAACACTCACCATCATTTACTTAGTAAGTCCTGTCCTGGTTTAACTTCTCCGATCGGAAAATCAATGTTCTACTATCACGCTCTGAATCCTATCGCTAAGCCAACTTTGTATCTAAATGGCTAGTTTAACAAGGATTCAATGTGAACTTGCCTTCAGTCAGCCTACCAAAGGCCTTTCTGCAGAACATGTAGGAAATAACGACTAGTGTTGCTCTCGTTGATCTTTTTGGTCATCTTTTCAAAAGGTTAAGCTAAATTTGTGAAATATAATTTCCCATGTATAATAGCATACTGATGACTCTTAGTCATTTCTTGCCTCTCCAAATGCAGATAGATCCTCTCTCTTGGACTCCCCTGCAGTACTTTCCCACCACTGATGTTAGGCTCTCTGGCCTGTACTTTCCTGGCTTGTCCTTGGAGGTCTTCTTAAATAAATGCACAACATTAACTACCTTTCAGTCTTGCATGAGCTTCTCAATGGTAAAGTCAGATGAGATGTATTAGAACATTGCACATAGAACAGTACAGTATAGGAACAGGCCCTACAGTGCACAATGTTTGCCGAACCAATTAATTTAGCAATCAAATGGCCAACTAAATTAATCCATTCTGCCTACACAATGTCCATATCCTTCCATTTTTTTCATGTTCATGTGCCTATCTAGATATCTCTTAAGTCCCTAATGTATCTGCTTCTACCACCACCCCAGACAGCGCACTCCACTGTGGGGAGAAAGGAAGTCTACCCCTCTCATCTTGTTTGAATTTACCTCCTCTCATCTTAAATGCATGCCCTCTGGTATTAGACATCTCAACCCAGGGGAAAAAGTTACTGACTCTGTTTTTATTCATTGGGTGGCGGGGTGAAGCTACATCTCTACCAAAGGAGGTGTAAGGCGCTCCTTCCATCTGCTAGCCTGCAGATCACCCGTAGACAAGGTGTAGCACTTTCTTAGCCCCTCCCCCCAATTTCAAGATCATGTTAAGCCATGGAAGCAGGTAGTGGATGGTCATATGAGTAGCTGGTGTATATCATAAGTCTTGGTGATGTGACCACTGACACCCAGCAAACAATCTCTGAAGGGTATTGATAATGGCTGATGTCACCCATCTTATAAAGGCACTGCCCAGAAAAAGGCAATCGCAAACAACTTCTGCAGAAAAATTTGTCAAGAGCAACCATGGTCTTGGAAAAACTAAGACTGCATACGTCACACCATACTATACCAACTATACCTATGCCTCTCAATCTGATAAAACTTCAAATGATCTCCCCTCCACCTTCGCCACTCTGGAGAAAACAACCCAAGTTTGTCCAACTCTCATTGTAGCACATGCCTCTAATTCAGGCAGCATCCTTGTAAAACTCTTGTGTACCCTCTTCAAAGCCTGTCATCTCTCCTATAATGGGGTGACCAGAATTGTAAGTAATATTCTAGATGCAGCCTAACAAGCATTTTATAAAGCTGTGCCTAACTTTGAACTAACTGCTTTGACTAATAAAAGCAAGCATGCCATATGCATTCTAACCACCCTATCAACCTGTGTAGTCACCTTCAGGGAGTTTAACCCAGTCAAATATGAAGTGTTGCTCTTCGGTAGGTCAAATATAAAGAGACTGTTGCCCTTAACAGTGTAATGTCTCTTTACATTTGACCTACCAAGATGCAGGATTTAATATCTTGCTGGGTTAAACTCCATCTGCAATTTCTCCACCCATATCTGCAACTGATCTATATTCAGGTGTATTCTTTGCCAGTCTTCTACACTATCCACAACACCAGTGATCTTTGTATCGTCTGCAAATTTACTCATTTATGTCCATCATAAACAGCAGAGGTCCCTGTACAGATCCCTACAGAACACCACTCATCACAGACTAGAATAAGTCCCTTCAACCACTACTCTCTGTCTTCTACGGGCAAACCTGTTTTAGATTGAAATGGCCATGGATCCCATGCATCTTATTCTTCTGGATGTGCCTCAGGGAGGTGCATCCAGAAGGTAGTGTAATACTTTACTAAAATTCTCTGCAGTAAGGTAGTGTAATACTACAGAAGGTAGTAAGGTAGTAAGGTAGTGTAATACTTTACTAAAATTCTCTGCAGTAATTTAACCACTACAGATGTTAGACTTGCTGGTATATAATTCTGATGTTTTTTGTCACAGCCCTTCGGAAACATAAGTGGAACATTCGCTGCCCTCCAATCTCACATGTGGCTAATGATGATAGAACATAGAATAGTACAGCACAGTACAGGCCCTTTGGCCCACAATGTTATGCCGACACTTAAACCCTGCCTCCCATATAACCCCCCCCACCACTTTAAATTCCTCCATATACCTGTCTAGTAGTCTCTTAAACTTCACTAGTGTATCTGCCTCCACCAGTGACTCAGGCAGTGCATTCCATGCACCAACCACTCTCTGAGTGAAAAACCTTTGCCTAATATCCCCCTTGAACTTCCCTCCCCTTACCTTAAAGCCACGTCCCCTTGTACTGAGCAGTGGTGCCCTCGGAAGAGGTGCTAGCTGTCCACTCTGTCTATTCCTCTTAATATCTTGTATGCCTCTATCATGTCTCCTCTCATCCTCCTTCTTTCCAAAGAGTAAAGCACTAGCTCCCTTGATCTCTGATCATAATCCATACTGTCTAAACCAGGCAGCATCCTGGTAAATCTCCTCTGTACCCTTTCCAATGCTTCCATATCCTTCCTATAGTGAGGCGACCAGAACTGGACAGAGTATTCCAAGTGTGGCCTAACTAGAGTTTTATAGAGCTGCATCATTACATCGCGTCTCTTAAACTCTATCCCTCAACTTATGAAAGCTAACACCCCATAAGCTTTCTTAATTACCCTATCTACCTGTGAGACAACTTTCAGAGATCTGTGGACATGTACCCCCAGATCCCTCTGCTCCTCCACACTACCAAGTATCCTGCCATTTACTTTGTACTCTGCCTTGGAGTTTATCCTTCCAAAGTGTACCTCCTCACACTTCTCTGGGTTGAACTCCATCTGCCACTTCTCAGCCCACTTCTACATCCTATCAATGTCTCTCTGCAATCTGCAACACCACCAACCTTTGTGTTGTCTGCAAACTTGCCAACCCACCCTTCTACCCCCACATCCAGGTCGTTAATAAAAATCACGAAAAGTAGAGGTCCCAGAACAGATCATCCTTGTGGGACACCACTAGTCACAACCCTCCAATCTGAATGTACTCCCTCCACAACAACCCTCTGCCTTCTTCTGGCAAGCCAATTCTGAATCCACCTGGCCAAACTTCCCTGGATCCCATGCCTTCTGACTTTCTGAATAAGCCTATGGTGTGGAACCTTGTCAAATGCCTTACTAAAATCCATGTAGATCACATCCTCTGCACTACCCTCATCTATATGCCTGGTCACCTCTCAGAGAACTCTATCAGGCTTGTTAGACATGATCTGCCCTTCACAAAGCCATGGTGTCTGTCCCTGATCAGACCATGATTCTCTAAATGCCCGTAGATCCTATCTCTAAGGATCTTTTCCAACAGCTTTCCTACCACAGACGTAAAGCTCACTGGTCTATAATTAGTTGGACTATCCCTACTACCTTTTTTGAACAAGGGGACAACATTCACCTCCCTCCAATCTTCCAGTACCATTCCAGTGGACAACAAGGACATAAAGATCCTACCAGAGGATGCAAATATCTCAGTCAGGGTTCCTACAATTTCTTCTCTAGCCTCCCACCGTGTTCTTAGATATACTTGATCACACCCTGGAGCTTTATATACCTTCATATATTTTAAAATGCCCAACAGTTACTCTATCCATTCTATCCCTAAGACATTCCCATTACCTTTCTCGACTTCCAACTCTTCATGGCTTTTTTTACGCAGTAAAAACTGAATTATTCATTAAGGACCTTGCCCATCTCCTGCAGTTCCACACATAGGTGACCACGTTGGTCTTTGAAGGGACCAATTCTTTCTCTAGTTACCATATAACAATTACAGCACGGAAACAGGCCATCTCGGCCCTTCTAGTCCGTGCTGACACTTACACTCACCTAGTCCCACTGGCCTGCACTCAGCTCATAACCTTCCATTCCTTTCCTGTCCATATACCTATCCAATTTTATTTCAAATGACAATGCCGAACCTGCCTCTACCACTTCTACTGGAAGCTCATTCCACACAGCTACCACTCTCTGAGTAAAGAAATTCCCCCTTGTGTTACCCTTAAACTTTTGCCCCCAACTCTCAAATCATGTCCTCTTGTTTGAATCTCCCCTACTCTCAATGGAAAAAGCCTATCCACGTTAACTCAATCTATCCCCCTCATTATTTTAAATACCTCTATCAAGTCCCCCTTAAATCTTATACACTCCAAAGAATAAAGACCTAACTTCTTCAGCCTTTCCCTGTAACTTAGGTGCTGAAACCCAGGTAACATTCTAGTAAATCTTCTCTGTACTCTCTCTATTTTGTTGATATCTTTCCTATAATTCGGTGACCAAAACTACACAATACTCCAAATTCGGCCTTACCAATGCCTTGTACAATTTTAACATTACATCCCAACTCCTATACTCAGTGCTCTGATTTATAAAGGCCAGCATACCAAAAGCTTTCTTCACCACCCTATCCACATGAGATTCCACTTTCAGGGAACTATGCAACATTATTCCTAGATCACTCTGTTCTACTGCATTTTTCAATGCCCTACCATTTATGATGTATGTCCTATTTGGACCAAAATGTAGCACCTCACACTTACCAGCGTTAAACTCCATCTGCCATCATTCAGCCCACTCTTCTAACTGGTCTAAATCTCTCTGCAACCTTTGAAAACCTACTTCATGATCCGTAACGCCACCTACCTTAGTATCATTTTCTCATAAGAAAATACTCTTTCTTTTCCCCTTCAAAATACTTAATCTTTTTGGATTCTCATTAATCTTCTCAGCCAAAGCTATCTCATTCTCCCCCCACCCCCGGCTTTTGTCACCTTGATTTCCTTCTGGGTGCACATCAGCATCCCCTACACTTCCCTGGGTATTCACCTGATCCCATCTGCCTTGACCCTTGCCATCTCTTCCTGTTTTCATCATTAATGTTCTTATCATCCAGGGTTCCCTACTTCACCCAACTTTAACAGGAACATTCAGATCTTGAGCTCCCACTGACTCACTTTTAAAAGTCTTCCACTTGCCGGAGGTCCCTTTCCCACAAGAAGCCTACCCCAATCCAGCTTTGCAAACTCTTGTCTCCCATTGTCAAAATTTACCTTGCTCCAATTTTTTTTTTCGTTTTCCATAATTATTTTAAAGCTAATAGAACTATGGTCTATGGGTACCAAAGTGTTTCTGCAATATCATCACCGTCACTTGCCCAACATATTGCCCCAAAGTAGGTGAATTTTGTCCTGTCCCAAGTGGGACATTCAATATTACTGCAAGCAGAAACTTTGCTGAAATCATTTAACAGGTTGAAACTTGGCTAAGCCCTAAGTGTAGTAGTCTAAGTCTATGTTAGGAAAGTTCATATCCATGACTACAACAACCTTTTTATTCTTACAGCTCTCCACAATCTCTCTGCTAATAACTGTTGACTATTTAAGGGCCTTATTTCTCAGATCCACCACGGAGGCCCCAATAAATAATGCTTCAAGAATTTTATTTTTGACTACTGCCATGATGTTCACCTTAATGAAAGAAGTAACTCTCCCCCTTTTTTCTCTATCTCAATCCTTAATGAGTACTTTGCTTCAGTATTTACTAAGGAAAAGGAATTGGAGGACCAGGAGATCAGTCCTGAGCGTATAATTATGTTAGGATGTTTAGAGGCCAAGGAGGAGGAAGTATTGGGTCTCCTAATGAGTATTAAGGTGGATAAGTCCCCAGGGCCTTGTGGGATTTACTCAGGTTATTGAAGGAGGCAAGAGATGAGATTGCAGGGCCCTTGACCAGTGCTTTTGTGCCCTCTTTAGGCACAGGTGTGGTCCCGGAGGACTGGTGAGCGGTTAAAGTTGTACCTCTACTTAAGAAGGAAAATAGACCAGTGAGTCTCACGTTAGTTGTAGGGAGATTGCTGGAGAAAATTCTTGGGGCTAAGACAGATGAGTGGTGAGAATGCCACCTTTAGAAACAGTATATGTCTTGGGTCAGTATGATTTGGGGGTTCAAGCAAACAGGAACATCACACTGTTCTGATTAAAGAGACCTCAGTTTAAGTGAATGCAGTGTACTGCCCATGCACAATTGTCTGTCAGCAAGAAATAACAGATTGTATACCACATAAAACTATAAAGAAAATATTTTAACCATTTTCAGCTTTATCAAATAGTTAATTGGAAAAAGAAATTATAATTAAACCAGTGCAATGTGCACATAGCCACTGGAACTCATACTGGAATCATCTGTTAGTCACACGCTGAACCCACCGTCTAGGTGAAAGTACCTGCCACGGTCCAAGCTTCCCTCAAAGTCCCTTTTGAACAAACTGGGTCTCTCTCAGGAGTATTTGCCCTTCCTCCTTGGAGCCATTCATCTGCACAAAGCACTTTGTGCAGTGGGGACCCTCCATCCAATGGCATTCTGCAGAATCCTATCTTCTGTCCCACTCCCACAGCTCTCACCAAAAGGCTCCAAATTGGACTACTATCCATCACAAAACTCTCTCTGCCCCGCTGTCTCTAGAGCTTTCTCCTGATCCCACCATCCTGAATGGCTGATGTAACATTCCTAAGTTGAACAACATGGTGTCTTATCTCTGGGTGAAATCAAATCATTCTACCAACAGGACACTGCTTTAGCAGAAAGCTGCTAAAATGAAATACCTACAGCATAGCAGTAGAAATCTTAACCAGGGCATTACATGAGCATTTGGAAATCCATGGTCTAATTAGGAAGAGCCAGCATGGCTTTGAATGGGGCAGGGTGAATCGTACCAACTTGATTTTCTGATAAGGTGATGAGAGAGATTGATGAGGGTTGTGCAGTGTCACTCGTGAGGCTAATTCAGAATATTAAGATGCATGAGATCCTCGGTGAATTGGCTGTTTCGATTCAGAACTGGCTTGTGCACAGAGGACGGTAGTGGTTGAAGCGACTTAATAAAGCTGGAGGTCTGTAATGCGTGGTGTTCCGCAGGGATTTGTGGTGGGACTTCTGCTGTTTGTCTTGTATATAAATTATCTGGATGAAAATGTTGATGGGTGGGTTAGTAAGTTAGCAGATGAAACTAAGATTGGTAGGGTTGTGGATAGTGTAGAAGACTGGCAAAGAATACAGTGCAACCTAGATCAGTTGCAGATATAGGCTGAGAAATGGCAGATGAAATTTAACTTAGATAAATGTGAGGTGTTGCAACTCCATAGGGCAAATGCAAGGAGACGGCACAGGAAGGGCAAGATTCTTAATGGTGTTGCTGAGCAGAGATATATTGGGATCTAAATTCATAGCTCCTTGAAAGTGGCTACACAGGTTGATAAGTTTGGTAAGAAGACTTATAGAATGCTTGCTTTTATTAGTCAAGGGATTGATTTCAAAGGTTGAGAGGTTTTGTTGCAATTTTATAAAAATCTGCTTAGACCCCATCTGGAATATTTGCATACAGTTCTGGTCGCCCACTATAGGAAGGATGTTGTGGCTTTGGAGAGGGTGCAGAAGAGGTTTACCAGGATGCTGCCTGGTTTAGAGGGCATGTACTATCATGAGAGGCTGGATAAACTTTGGTTGTTTTCTCTGGAGCGGTGGAAGCTGAGAGGAGATCTGATAGAGGATTATATGTTTATGAAAGCCACAGATATAGTAGACAGGGATTATAAGTTTTCCAGGGTTGAAATGCGTAATACCAGAAGGTGAGGAGGCTAGTTTCAAAGGGGATGTGGGGGTTAAGATTTTTACTTAGTGGTGGATGCCTGGAATGCACTGCCTGGTATATTAGAGGCTTTGAAGAGATGTTTAGATAAGCACATGGATTTAAGGAAGATGGAGGGAAATAGACATTGTTTCGGTAGGAGGAATTAGTGTTTGGGTATTTTTGACTTGCTTTTTAGCTGGTTTGGCACAACATTGTGGGCTGAATGGCCTGTTCCTGTTCTGTACTGTTCTGTGTTCAATAAATTGAACTGTTTCTCTGCTGGAATGATTCCGGTGCTTGTCAAGCTGCACAATGATTTCAATTAATGGTTGGGTTCAGCAGTCACATGTTTAAGAGATGGCCATGGATTTACATAGCAGTGAAATCAGCCCAATGGCCCATTATGTCTATGCTGACCCTCAATCTATGTATCTACACTAATCTCAGTTTTTTTAAATATTTGCCCTTTAGACTTGTGCCATTGGATATCTAAATGCTCACCTTAAAAATTGTGGTAATAACTACCTCCAACACTCCCTCATGCAGTCCATTCCAAATTTAATTAGCCTTGGATGAAAATATTCTCACTCAAATCATTTCTTTCTCTTGCTTTAAACCTACGTATAATTTCCAGTTATCAACAGCTCTGCTAAGGGGGGATATTCCTCACTATTCATATTGTATATGCCCCTCAAAATGTATTCTTCAGTCAGGTCCCCTGCCTCCAGCCTTTTCTACTCCAAGGAAAACTAACCCATTTTATCCAGTTTCTTCCCATTGCAAAAACACTTAATACCCGATCATTCTGGTGAACCTTTTCTGCACCCTCCCCAATGCAATCTTGTCCCTCCTATAGCATGGTGACCCAATCAGCTCAGGGTACTTCAGCTGTGGCCTAATTAATATTTTATGTAGTTGTTCCATAATCACCCTACTCTTGTATTCTGTGTCCTTGCTGAAGAAGGCAAGTGTCCCATATGTCTTTTAAACCAATTTATATGTGCTGCTGAGTTGGGGATCTTCAACTTGTACATTAAAGTTCCTGAGATTGATTCCATTCATTTTAAAATCCTAGTTTTATTAATCCTCCCAAAATGTGTCACCTTGCATTTTTCAGGATTAAATTCAAACTGTAGCTGAACATTGCACACTACATTATAAACCACCATATGCTAGCATGTGCAACTTTTCCCTGTAACTCAGGCCCTCTAAGTCTTGACAACGTCTATGTAAATCTCTGTACTCTTTCCAGTTTAACCATTTCATATGCTGACCAGAACTGTACACAATACTCCCAAGTATGGTCTCACTAACGCCTTGTACAACTGCAACATAACATCCCAACTTATGTACCCAGACTGCTTTGACTGATAACTATTATCAGCCCAATGTGCTCGATGCCACACCTTCACCACCCTATCTATAAGAGATGCTGCTTTCAGCGAACTGTTTACTTGTGTTCCTTGGTCCCTCTGGCCGCACTCTTCAGGAACCGACCATTCACTCTATTTGTCCTACCCTGGTTTGACTTCTCAAAATGCAATATTTGGCACTTCTCTGAATTCAAAGCCATTTCCCAGGCTGTGGCCCATTTACTTACCTGATCAAGACTCCCCTGTAATTTTGGTGACCTTCTTCACTCTCCATGGAACCACTGCCACAATTTACCTTTGACCCCTTTCTTACCACTTCCACGAAATCTATATTGGCTTTCTCCCCTCTTCACTTAGTCTGATGCAGGTTTTCAACTTGAAGTGTGGACAGTCGCTCTACCTCCACAGGTATCACTTGGCCAGCTGAGCTCCTGCAGCAGATTATTTGTTCCTTCAGATTTCAGCATCTTCAGTTTCTTATATCTCCCAAGATGATCCTTGATTCATGTCTGCCTCTCCAAGTACAGATTAATGCATTTTTCCTGCCTTGTTTTGTTCACAGAATTATACCGCATAGCAATGGCCCGTTTGGATCACTGAATCTGTGCCAACAATCAAATGCTCATTTTCACTAATCTTGCACTAATCATATTTTATTCTTCCCAAGTTCCCATCAGCTCCCCACTGTTTCTACTATTAACCTACACATAAGGAGAGTTTACTGTGGCATTTACCTACCAACTCTCTGAGAAGTGGTAGTAAACTGGATCATCCAGAGGAAACCCACACAGTCAGTGGCAGAACTTACAAACTCAGCACAAACAGCACCAAAGACTGAAACAGCCACACAATGTTGTAAACCGGAGAAAAAAACAAATTGCCAGAGGAGCTCAGTAGGCTAATCAGCATCTGTAGAGGAAAAGGTATGCTCGGCATTTTGGTTTGAGACTCTGCGTCAGGGCTTTTGTTTTGTTTAAAGAATGGGTTAGCAGTGCAGGTCTTCTCCACTCTGCAAGGCCTCCACATTTATGATTGCTGTCGGCCCAGACTCCCAGTGTTCCATTGGGGCATACTTGTTCTTAACCTGCCACTGATCTCTCCATGATCTACCCCTACCGATTGCATATCCCACCCTAGCCAAAACATGACCCTCGCCTCTCCTCTGAATTCCCTTAACCCCATTTTGCGACCCATCTGAGCCCTGCCTCTCCATATCCTCTCAACGCTAAGTTCAATAAGCTCAGACCCATCATGATGTAGAACCTCTTGCCATCCCCTCCACCTCCATGTGTATTACCTATTTCTTTTGAAAGGAGTCCTCACCCCCACTGATGACCCTATTTTTTAATTATAAACAGAAACAGTCCTGATGCAAGGTCTTGACCTGAAAAGTTGGCCATCTGTTTGTCATCACAGATTCTGGAAAAAATAGTAAAAAGCATGATGCCACAAAAGAGTATCTTTCTGTCTGCAGCTCCTGAGTGAATCATCAAGTATTCCCATTTAAAATTCTTACAGCTGAAATCTGCAACCACAGAGACTTGAGTAAGTACCATTCCTTCAACTTAGTAACTGTCTTCAGAACTGGCCGGATCAGAACTCCAGACCACCAGGGAATGAGTGCAGTAGCTGGAATCTAAGGGAAGTACTCCACTGTCTCAGGAAACATAGGTGCTGAGGAAGACTCCAGGTAAAACTGAAACCGATGGCCTTGCGTCCCTAAGGCCACCTCATCGTTGCCTTCCTACCAGCTAATACATAGTGTCTGGAAAATAAAATTGAAGAATTCAGAGCAAGACTGTAATAAGAGGGAGTCTGCTTCACAGAGACTTGCCTCGCCCCTGGCACTCGGGACACAGCACTCCAGTCAAGAGCTTCACTGTCTATGGCCAGATAGTGGTTCAGGTAAAGGCAGAGATAGTGGTAGTTCCTTCATGATTAACTGATCATGGTGGTTCTACTTCAATCCTGCTCCTCCAACCTGGAACATCTGGGTTGCATTCTGTCCCCGGAAAATGTCAAGCTGGCACTGGAGGAGCTGAGGTCCATGATCAACAGTCATGAGACTGCGCATCCTGATCATTGCAGGGGACTTCGACCACACTAAATTTCTGACAGATTCACCAATATGTGACCTGTGGAAGCAGAGAAGCCAGTGTGTTCGATTAGCATTACATCACCATCATGAATGCCTACCATTCCATCCCTGCCCAAACATTGGCGAGCTTGATCACCTGGCTGTGTTTCTACTCCCAGTGTAAAGGCAGAGACTGAGAACCACAGCACCAGTAGTGAAGACCGCTAAGATACTGTCAACAAGAGATAGAGATGTATTCAAAGAACTGATTAGAATCAGTGGACTGGACTATATTCAGAGATTCATGTTTGGATCTGAATGAATATATCACAGCTGTCACCAACATCATCAATATCTGTGTTGATTGAGTTGTGTGCCTTCGAGAACATTTCTCAAGCCAGAAGCCTTGGAGCCTCAGTCTGCTGAAGGCTAGTTTTCTGGTGTTCCAGACTGATGATACCAAATCCTACAAGAGTTCCAGGTATGACCTATGAGAGACCTTTTGTATGTAGCAGCACACACAACATGCTGGAATGGAGGATTGAGGGTCATGTTGAATAAAAAGATTCCAGGTACATTTATTATCAAAGTATGTACACAGAATACAAATTTGAGATTTGCCGTCCCGCAGGCAGCTACAAAACAAAGAAACACCATGGAACCCATTTGAAGAAAAACATCAAAGACCCAATGCAGGCAAAAAAAGCAAATTGAGCAAATGGCAAAAATTGAGCAAACAAGACATAGAATATCAAGCATCAAACCGGGAGTCCAGGAATGTTCAGTTCAGTTCAGTTCTGTGCTGCCAGCCGACTGCAGGCCACAGAGCCAGTCTTTACTGAAATGCCCCAGTCCTTACTGATCAACCCAATCAAACCATTCAAAACAGCAAAAATAAGAACAACTAGAATCCAGAAACATGTGCAATATGAAGCTCAAAGTCCCTTTAAAACAAGTCCACAGCTTTGAGCCTTCCTGATCAATCCTTACAACATGGAGCCCAAGACTGCTGCACTTTATTCTAACAGCTAGTGAGAGGGACAGCAAGACTGGTCAAACACAGGCAGGCATCTCCGAGCACCCATCTGTCCTCTGCTCTCGTCTTCGTTGATTTCAACCTTGTTCAATGTCTGTGTTGGATAGAAACTCGTGCCCAGTTTCCAGGCCTCCAGGCTGCACCTGGAGCTCAACCTCACTAAATGCCCCCAAAGACAGCAAAGTGCCAGTTCGCTCAATTGGCCCAAGAGTGCACCATCAAAATGTAAATCACGGGTTCCAATTGCATACAGCTTAGCAGTCGAATCATAATTGAAAGAAGTAATAGTTAAAAAAATAGTCTCATGAACTGTCCCCAGGACATCGCCGTTGGTCGTGTTGTTCATTGGTGTCATCATGAAGTTAAATTCAGTATTTGAATAAATTAATATTCAGCTTTAAAAGTCCTTTTATATATAATTCTCGCAAATCTACTTCAAATGCGGTTGTTTTGTTTCCCTCAAGCTTCTTAATTTGATATTCATTGTCTAAATTTCATGTTTACTGTTGTTGGTCAAGTATATTGAGTTCAATTTCCCTTAGACCTCTTTGATTATGAAATTAGTTTTGAGCACTGAATTACTGTTATTGAGGAGCAGTTGTGAACAGCTAATTGCTCCCACATAGAAAATGCGTAACATGTTGTCTTTCATTTTTTCACAATCCTACTTGGCTTTGTCAAGTGGCTATTTTTAAACAATGATTCAGATAGCATTGTTTAATATGTTACAACAGAAAATTAAGGGCCAGGATTTCTTTTCATGAAGCAAAACATAGTTAGCCTTTGATGTCAAGAAATCCTTTTAAACAGCATTTCAAAGCTATTGACTGAGGTAATTCATAATTCTATATAATTAAGTATTAAGTTCTTGTAACTATTATTATAATGTAAATTCTGCTTGGACTAAACAAAGAAAAACCGTAGAATTCTGAAATGTCAAACATCTCTAACACCATTCTGCAATAAAATTAATGATGGATAATCAAGATTATGTTTTGTATGAAATGTGGCAGTAGTGATGTGATGGTAAATCTTGTTACAGTAGATTGATTTCAATTCTGTTTTTCAAGACTAAATTTTACTAGAGTTTAACTGAATTCTCTGCTCTATCAGCTTTGCCTTTCTCATCAGTTCTTGCACGTCTATCACATTGCTCCTGGTATTCCGGGGGGTGGGGGGGTCCAAGTTTGTCCAACCTCTCTTTATGCTAATACTCTCTAATCCAGGCAACAGATTTGTGTGCCTTTTCTGTGCCCATTCCAAACCCTCTATATCCTTCCTCTAATGTGGTGACCAGAACTGCACACAGTCCTCCAAATGTGACTGAACTATTTTATATAGCTGCTACCTACCAACTTTTACACTGAAAACAATTCTGATGAAGGCAAGCATGCCATACACCTACTTTACCACCCTTTCCACTTGTGTTGCCACTTTCAAGAAGCTATGAACTTGTTCATACCCAAAATCCCACTGTTAATCAATACTGCTAAGCATCTTACTTAAACTGTATATTTTCCTCTTACATTGGACCTTCCAAAGTAAAACACCTCACAAGAGCCTGGATTAAACTCCAATCACCATTTCTGCCCATATTTCCAACTGATCAGTATCCTGCTGTATCCTTTGATAACCTTCCTCATTATCCACAGCTCCACCAATTCCGGTGTTATCTATTAATAAGACCAGCAGCATTTCTTCTAAATCATTTATGGTCACAAAGAGCAGAGATTCCAGCATTAAACCCATTGAACATCACTAGTTACAGACATCCAATCAGAAAAGTTCTCTTCTGCTGCTACCTACCCTCTATAGCATCCTTAGTCTTCAACAGTCAAGCCATTTTTGAATCCAATCTGTGAAGCCACTATAGATCCCATACGCCTTACTCTGTTAAATTAGACCATGAGAGATTTAGTTGAATTCTGTACTGAAGTTCATGTTTACAACATCCACTGCTCTACTGACTTGAGTTGTCTTCTTCATTTCATCAAAAAACAGGCTTGTGAGAAATAACCTCTCCATACACAAAGCTATAAATCACGTTCTTCCATATTTTCCTAAACCTTCATTAATAATTTCCCTACTTTCCTATACTTTGTTTTCCTTTTTTGTTTGTTTTAGAAGCAGATTTAGGCCATTTGGCCCCACTGAGTCTGCTGCACCATTCCATCATGGTTGATTTATTATCCCTCTCAACCCCATTCTCCTACTTTCTCCCTATAACCTTTGACTCCCTGAACTAATCTAAAACCTATTAACCTCTGCCTTAAATATAATTAATGACCTGGCCTGCACAGCTGTCTGTGGCAATGAATTCTACAAATTGACCATCCTTAGGCTAAAGGTATTTTCCTTCATCTCTGTTCTAAATGGATGTCTCTCAATCTTGATGCTATGTCCTTTGTTCCTAGACTATCCCATTGTAGCTAACATGCTCTCCACATCCACTTTATCCAGATCTTTTAATATTTGATAGGTTGCATTGCAATTCCCACTCATTTTTCTAAACTCCAAATGAGTACAGGCCCAGAGCTATCAAACACTCCTCAAATGTTAACCCTTTCAATTCTGGGATTATTCTCATAAACTTCCCTTGGACCCTCTCCAATGCCAGCACATCTTTTCTTAGATAAGGGGCCCAAGCTTGCTCAAAATTCTCCTAGCGCAGTCTGACCAATGGCTTATAAACACTCAGCATCACATGGTTGCTTTTGTATTCTAATCCTCTCAAAATGAATGCTAACATTGCATTTGTCTTCCTTACCACTGACACAACCTGCAAGTTAACCTTAAGGGAATCCTCTACAAGGACCCCTAAATCCTTCTGCTCCTTTCCTAAATGGGGAGTTAGAAAATAATACTAAAGTACTTAACCATGCACTTCCCTACGGTATATTCCACTTGCTGCTTCTTTGCCTATTTCCCCCAATCTGTCTGTCTTTCTGCCGTCACTCTGCTTCCTCAACACTACCTGCCCCTCCGCCTATCTTTGTATCATCTGCAAACTTGGCCACAAAGCCATCAATTCCTTCCTTCAAATCATTGACATATAACATGAAAAGAAGTGGCCTGAACAGCGACCTCTACAGCATACCACTAGTCACTGGCAGCCAACCAGAAAAAGCCCTCTTTATTCCCATTCTTTGCCCAGGGCCAGTCAGTCAATTTTGTATTCATGTCAATCTTACTTCCCTGTAATACCATGGGCTCTTGTTAAGCAGCCTTGTCAAAGGCCTTCTGAAAATCCAAATAAACAGCATCTACTGACTCTCCTTTGTCTAACCTGCTTACTATTTCTTAAAAGAATTTCAACAGATTTGTCAGGCAAGATTTTCCTTTAGAAAACCATGCTGACTGTGGCCTATGTTATCATGTGCATTCAAGTACTCCAAAACAGCCTCCTCCTTAATCAAAGACTCCAAAACCTGATCCTAACTAAAAGATTCCAACATATTTCCAACCACTGAAGTCAGGCTAACTGGCCTATTGTTTCCTTTGTCTGCCTCCCTTAAAGAGTGATGTGACTTTTCCAATATTCCAGCCCCAGGAACCATTCCAGAATCGAGTGATTCGTGAAAGATCATTACTAGTGCTACCACAATCTCTTCAGCTATCTCCTTTGGAACCCTGGGGTGCAGTCCTTCTGGTCCAGGTGGCTTATCTACCTTCAGGCTTCGCAAATATCTTGTCCTTAGGAATTCTAACTTCTGCCCCTGATACTCACATTTCTGGCATTCTGTTAATGTCTTCCACAGTGAAGACTGAAGCAAAAAAAATTATTCAATTCCTCTGCCATTTCTTTGTTCCCTTGTTACTACTCTTCAGCATCATTTTCCATCAATCTGATATCTACTCTCGCCTTTCTTTTACTTTATATAGCTGAAAAACTTTGTCTTTTTTCTATTGTTAGCCAGATTGCCTTAATATTTCCTCTTTTCATTCTTTGATTTTTTATTTGCCTTCTGTTGGTCTTTAAAAGCTTCCCCATCCTCTACCTTCCCATGAATTTTGCTATATTATATGCCCTCTCTTTTGCTTCCTTTTTTCTTCCTTCCTTTCATTTGGAAAGAAAGGACAAACATTGTTCTTCAGTCTCACGGACCTCACCTATAGCTACAGAGGATACAAAGATCATCTCAAGGCTTCAGTAGTATCTACACTTGCCTTCCTCAATAACCTGAGAGAGATCCTGTCAAAACTCGGGGGACTGATCCACTTTCATGTTCCAACACCACCACCTCATTCCAGTATGCCCTAGAATAACACCCCTGTTCCTGATCTCACTATCCTCCACATTCTCCTCTTTAGTGTATGTCAATGCAAGGTATTCATTTAGTACCTATCTGTTTCCATCTGGCTCCAGCCATGAATTCCTTTCTTTGTCCATGAGTGGCTGGCCCTACCTTCTCCATAGCTACTCTCTTGTTAAAAGAGACAACATTGTAAAAGGTAGGATGTGAAACAAGCAGTTTTGGGCACATCAGGTACTAAATTAGTTCCAGTATGATGAACTGGAACATACAACAGTTTATGTTTATAGTATCAGGGGCACTAGCCACCAGATTAGAAATAGAAGGTCAATTAGTTTCTATATGTTGCTGATTTCCTGTGAACTTATGGTATTGGCAGCAGTTTTGGGAAAAGGTAGGACTGTACAGCTAGGCCACTTGCAACTTAATATACTGGGCCAGTATCCTCATGGGGGATTTAGTATTGCTGTGAGAGTGGTTTAAACTAAATAATGAGGAGTTTGGGCATTAGGATAAGCATTGAAAGAGAAAGATGCACACTACATTGGGAGAATTAAATATCTTTGGATTTTATCTTATAATGTTTATAGAAAGGACCGGATTAAAAGAGATGATTGAAATTAAAGATAGAGAACACACATTAATCATGGTGAACTGCAGGAGTTATGATGTGACAGAATCAGAAATCTGGATTAAAAAGAGCCGAATGGATTCTGTATATTCTTGGATTCAAAGTGTTGATGAAAGAGGGAAGGAAAGGATGAGAGGGTTAGGATGGAGGGCTTGGTGAATGGCAATACTTGACTGAGGAGAACAATGCTGGAGAAAGTGTATGTTGTAGAGCAATCAAAGACAGGATCTATTTGGTAAAAATTAAGATGCAGTAGAAGTTGTAATTACACTGTTGAGAGTATCTATTGGGAGTACCTCATGGGAAACAGAGGAGTAGAATTGCAAAGAATTTACAAAGGTGTGCAAAAGCAATCCAGTGGTGGTGATGGGGTATGTTTGACTATGCAAAGATAGACTGGAATAGCAACAATATAAGGGGAAAACTTGGGAAGGAGTTTTTGAAATGTATTCAGGAGAATGTTCTAGATTATTTTGTTTCCAGCATTACTGAACTTGATTGTGGAAGTGAGGCAGGTTAAATGAAGCGGCTATTATGAGATGCATTTAGCAACCAGTGATCAAGATATTCATAAAGTTGAAAATAACTATGGAAAAGAATATAGATAAAACACCAAATGGAGGAGGACCAATTTCAATTCAATTTTGCCTTTTCAATCCTCATCCCTCTCATTCTTAAACACCTCCGATAAAAGTAACATTAATATTAGGATGCATCTACAAGCCAGTAAATTTTAAGATGGCTGCAGCAATCACTATAAAACAAGACTGAAGAGAATACAGAGGCTAGAAATTTACATTTTAACGAAGCAGCTCAAGCATCTGTGGAGATTAAAGGTGTAGACCTGATGCAGGGTTCCAATTTGGAGCACCATCTTGCATTGTTCGAGTTCTGTGTTTAAATCTTGAAACATGATTTTCTCTGCACAGCACTGAAATACAATTTTTTAGTATAGTTTAGGCATTAAAAGCATTGTTGAGTGGCTCTGAGATGATCTTTGGGATGTTCTGATTGAGCGCATGGGTTTATGGCAAGTGCTGAGTCACAAATAAGCATAGTTCTCATCTCCCTAAGGATGCCAGTTGAACATGTGTGTAAACTTATAACAGAAGTACCATCAATGAAAACTGGTCAGGAGAATCTTTTGGTAATTCCCGCATTCATATTGCTCTATGAAGAATATAGATGAAGTTATCTTTGTTGCCCTTAATATGATGTGGGTGCAATCTATTGCCCTGCTCACTGGGTTGGGGGGGGGGGGGAGGTAATGTTTTCAACCCAGTTTGCTGTTCTCTGCCTTGCAGTGAAAAACTTCATAATTATCTGCAGCAACAATGACAGCAGACTTTACATTTTGCTAGTGTCATCGTGTCATTTGATCTAGCCTGAAGCCCTAAGAGTAATAGGGTCATGTGATTTTTTGATGTTGCAGACAATGAGTCCCAAGCATAGCTGGGGGCCTGCAGGTCTACTTCCAACCAGTGGAAGGTATCTGTTATTGCCTCATTGTAAATTTGAGCTTCTGAGTATGTACAGCCTTGAATCAGCCCCAACCCTTTGTTCACATAAAAGACTATTACAGCCAGGGATTCTGCTTTATTTTAACTGAAAAGTATTATTTATGAATCACATGCTCCTTTCTTCCCACAGTACAGCCCAAAAAACAAGGAAAATTGTAAAGCATGAGAAACTAAAAATTCAAAAAGAGAAATGTCAGCAGTTCAAAAGTACTAATTCCCCCTGTGCGCAGTACTTCATTGAATCACCTCTCACAGTTATTACAGCCAGTAGTCTTTTTGGATAAGTTTCTATTAACTTTGCACAAGATTTGCTCATTCCTCCTTGCAAAATTGCTGATTCAATTGGTATGGTTAGTTGTGGAGCAGCAATCCTGAGGTCTTGCCAGAGATTTTCGATGGGTTAAGTTCAGGACTCGAACTGGGCCATTCAAGGACATCAATTTTCTCAATTTCAAGCCAGTCCATGATTGCTGTGGCAGTGTGCTTTGGGTAGTTGTTCTGCTGGAAGATGAACTTTCTCCCCAGTTTAAGTGTCTCTGGTAGAGGCTAGGTTTTTAGCCAGGATCTCTCTGTATTTCGCAGTATTTGTCTTCCCATCAATCCGGACCAGATTTCCATTACCTGCTGCTGAAAAACTTCCCCATAACATGATGCTACTTCCACCTTACTTTATAGTCGGGGTGGTGAGGCATAGTGTTAGATTTGCGTCACATGTACTGCATAGCATTGAGCCAAAAAGTTCCACTTTAGTCTCAGCTGACACAAGACATTGTTCCATATCTTCTAAGTGATGTTTTGCAAAACCTTTATGGGTAAAGATATGCTTTTTTTTTAGCCAGGGCTTCTTCCTTGCTTCTCTTCCATAAATACCCTTTCTATGCAAGGCTTTGGAGATTGTGGAGCTTAATTTCCAGTTACAGCCACTGACTTCTGCAGCTCAATAGACAATAGACAATAGGTGCAGAAGTAGACCATTCGGCCCCTCGAGTCTGCACTGCCATTCTGAGATCATGGCTGATCATTCACTATCAATACCCAGTCCCTGCCTTGTCCCCATATCCCTTGATTCCCCTATCCATCAGATATCTATCCAGCTCCTTCTTGAAAGCATCCAGAGAATTGGCCTCCACCGTCTTCCGAGGCAGTGCATTCCACACCTCCACAACTCTCTGGGAGAAGAAGCTCTTCCTCAACTCTGTTTTAAATAACTGACCTCTTATTCTCAATCCATGCCCTCTGGTACTGGACTCTCCCAACATCTGGAACATATTTCCTGCCTCAATCCTATCAAATCCTTTAATTATCTTAAACGTTTCAATCAGATCCCCTCTCAATCTCCTCAATTCCAGTGTGTACAAGCCCAATCTCTCCAATCTCTCTGCGTAAGACAGCCCTGCCATCCCAGGAATCAACCTAGTGAATCTACGCTGCACTTCCTCAATTGCCAGAATGTCCTTCCTTAAACCTGGAGACCAAAACTGTACACAATATTCCAGGTGTGGTCTCACCAGGGCCCTGTACAAATGCAAAAGAACATCCTTGCTCTTGTATTCAATTCCCCTTGTAACAAAGGCCAACATTCCATTTGCCCTCTTCACTGCCTGTTGCACTTGCTCATTCACCTTCATTGACTGGTGAACTAGGACTCCTAGGTCTCTTTGCATTTCTCTCTTACCTAACTCGACACCGTTCAGACAATACACTGCCCTCTTGTTCCAGCTTCCAAAGTGGATAACTTCACATTTATTCACATAAATGCTCATTCAGAATGACTTGGTATCACAGTAAACTTTTGTCACAAGTACCATTCTTCTCCCTCAGCCAGAGGGCTGCGTGACCTAGGCAGGGTGTGAACCTGTGCAACGTTAGCATTGTAACTACAAAGGGGATGAATCCTTTTTCAGCTTCTTAATTGTGGTTGATGCACCATCAATAACTCACACTGAGACGTAAGGCGAGATATCGGCTTTTATTGACTGGAAGAAGGAACCAGGAGTGAGTGTCTATCATACTTTGTCCTGGAGACTGAGGCCGAGCGTCAGGCCTCAGATCGCCTTTATACAGGGGCCTGTGGGAGGAGCCACAGGAGCAGTCAGCAGGGGGCGTGTCCAGACAGGCACATAGTTCACCACATTCACCCCCCCTTTGTTTGAAAGAGTCCCCATGTGGCGAAGTTTCTTACAAGTCAAGTCTATCAGGTGGTCGAATCTGTCGCTGCAATCTACGTAGCACCGGCTGTGATTGCATAGATGCCGGCAACATTAGTGATTGCACAGGAGACGGAGGTTGCACTTGTTCTTGCCCACTAGGCGCCGGTGATCCCTCACGCATGTGCGAGGCGCCTGGTATAAATGCGTACGAAACGCCTGGTATACAAGTGTCGTGAGGAGTCTGTGTAGGGCCTGGTGAGCACGGTGTCACCTCTGGTGCAGGGTTCATAGTTACCGGAGAGCCTTCAGGGTAGTGGTCTGCTGCACCTGCGGGTGCCAGGTCGCGGATGGAGACCGTGTCCTCCCGCCCATCATGTAAGACCACGTAAGCATACTGGGGGTTCGCATGTAGAAGGTGAACCCTCTCTACCAGCGGGGAGTATTTATTGCTCCTCACATGTTTCCGGAGCAGCACTGGCCCCGGGGACGTCAGCCAAACTGGTAGGGTGGTCCCAGTGACAGACTTCCTGGGAAAAGAGAATAGGCGTTCGTGAGGGGTGGCATTGGTGAACGTACATAACAGAGAGCGGATAGAGTGCAGTGCCTCCGGGAGGACCTCCTGCCATCGAGAGACCGGCAACCCTTTTGACTTAAGGGCTAAAAGTGTGGCCTTCCACACTGTGGCATTCTCCCGCTCCACCTGGCCATTACCCCGGGGATTATAACTCGTGGTCCAACTGGTAGCAATGCCCCTAGCTAGCAAGTACTGGCGCAGCTCCTCACTCATAAAGGAGGACCCCCTATCACTGTGGATATAGCAGGGATACCCGAACAGAGTGAAGAGCTGGCGCAGGGCTTTTATGACGGACGTGGCAGTGGTGTCGGGGCAGGGGATGGCAAAGGGGAACCGTGAGTACTCGTCAATAATACTGAGAAAATAGACATTGTGGTCAGTGGAGGGAAGGGGGCCCTTAAAGTCAACACAGTCGTTCAAAAGGGCGGGTGGCCTTGACAAGTTGTGCCATGTCAGGACGGTAGAAGTGCGGTTTGCACTCAGCGCAAATTTGGCAGTCCCTGGTCATCGTCCTGATGTCCTCCAGGGAGTATGGCAGGTTCCGAGCTTTCACAAAATGGTAAAATCGGGTGACCCCCGGATGGCAAAGTTGTGCATGAAGGATGTACAGCTGGTCGAGCTGTGTGCTAGCACATGTTCCCCGGGATAGGGCATCAGGGGGCTCATTGAGTCTGCCAGGCCGGTACAGGATATCATAGGTGTAGGTGGAGAGTTCTATCCTCCACCGCAAAATCTTATCATTTTTGATTTTGCCCCGCTGTTGGTTGCTGAACAGGAACGCAACCGAGCGCTGGTCGGTCAGCAAGGTGAACCTTTTGCCAGCGAGATAATGCCTCCAGTGCCTAACAGCCTCCACTATGGCCTGGGCTTCTTTCTCCACCGCGGAGTGCCGAATTTCGGAGCCGAGAAAAGAATGCTACTGGTCTGCCTTCCTGATTGAGGGTAGCAGCCAGAGCGAAATCGGAGGCATCACACTCCACTTGGAAGGGAGCGGTCTCGTCCACCGCATGCATCGTAGCTTTGGCAATGTCCGCTTTAATGCAGTTGAAGGCCGCGCGGGCCTCAGCAGAGAGGGGAAACGAGGTAGACTTGACCAGGGGGCGAGCCTTGTCTGCGTAATGGGGGACCCATTGGGCGTAATAGGAAAAAAAACCCAGGCACCGTCTGAGGGCCTTGAGAGTGGTGGGAAGAGGGAGTTCTAACAGGGGGCGCATACGTTCGGGATGAGGGCCAATAACCCCGTTTTCCACGACATACCCAAGTATAGCAAGGCGGGTGGTTCCAAACACACACTTGTCCCTGTTATAAGTAAGGTTCAGAGCTGCAGCCACTTGGAGAAATCGTTGGAGGTTGGCGTCGTGATCTGGCCTGTCGTGACCACAGATGGTGATGTTATCCAGATAGGGAAACATGGCCTGCAGTTGGTACTGGTCCACCGTCCGGTCCATTTCCCTCTGGAAGACAGAGACACCATTCGTGACACCGAAAGGGACGCGCAGGAAGTGATAGAGCCTGCCGCCCGCCTCGAAGGCGGTGTAGGGGCGGTCCTCTGGGCAGATGGGGAGCTGGTGATAAGCGGATTTCAGATCTATTGTCGAGTACACCTTGTACTGAGCAATCTGGTTGACTATATCCGCGATGCGGGGTAGGGGGTACGCGTCAAGCTGCGTAAACCTATTGATGGTTTGACTATAGTCCACCACCATCCTATTTTTCTGCCCAGTCCGAACAACAACCACCTGGGCCCTCCAAGGGCTTGAGCTTGGCTCAATGATCCCCTCCCTGAGCAGCCGCTGCACCTCCAACTGAATGAAGGCCCTGTCCCCCGCGCTGTACCTCCTGCTTTTGGTTGCCACAGGTTTACAATCGGGGGTCAGGTTGGCGAACAGCGGTGGGGGAGGGACCTTGAGAGTGGAGAGGCTGCAAGTGGTGTCGGTAGCGCAGCTGTCGGCCTGGTGCTGGATGGGATGTGTGCCCGTGTGTGTGTGTGGTCAGTAGCGGGGTATGTGAAGAAGTCCCACAAAACTGAGGATTCCGGACAGTGAGTGGTGGGAGGGGCCCTTCGTATACCATAGTCACACTTTCGAGATGGCTCTGGAAGTCCAGCCCCAATAGCACAGGTGCGCACAGATTAGGCATGACCAGGAGCTCAAAGTTCCGATACTCTGTGCCTTGCACCACCAAAGTCGCTACACAACCCCCCCGGATGTCTGTGGACTGCGACCCAGAAGCCAAATGGAACCTCCGACTGACCGGCCGAGTTGCAAGTCCGCAGCGTTGCACTGTGTCCGGGTGAATAAAACTCCCAGTGCTGCCCGTGTCAAACAGGCATCTAGTCCTGTGCCCCTCCACCCGGATGTCCATCATGGACCTTGCAAGCTGGTGTGGGGCGCTTTGGTCGAGAGTTACAGTGGCCAGAGACCTGGTCAGCATCAGAGGGCCGGGGGCGTGGCATGCTGACGTCGACAAAGATGGCCGCTCACATCCGGGGTACCCGGTCAGCATCCGAGGGTCGGGGGCGGGACGTGCTGACGTCGACAAAGATGGCCGCCCACATCCAGGCATGCAAGATGGCGGCCCCCACGTTTCACCCGCAGCGCTGCACTCCGCTCGAGGTTGAGACTTACAGACCTTGGCGAAGTGGCCCCGCTTTCCGCAGCTGGAGCAGGTCGCTTCTCACGCTGGACAGCGTGGTCGAGAGTGTTGTTTATGGCCACAGAAATAACACACGGGCTTCTGACGGGTCGCAGCCGTGGTCGGGTTCGGGGAGCTCGTGGAATCGCGACTGGCAGCGGCGTTGGCGAATTCGCTCCCGGGAGCCGGCGGTGGCGGGGTCTGAGGAGTCCACGGAACCGGTGGGGAATCGCGCGACTAGACAGCGTCGGCGTTATGCAGCGCAGCTTCTAGAGCGTTGGCCGTCTCTATCGCCGAGCTTAAGGGAAGGTCGGCATTTTCCAGCAGTCGCTGGCGCATGTACACTGACCTCAGTCCCGTCACAAAGGCGTCTCGCATCAGCAACTCCGCATATTGTTCTGCCGTGAGCGTCTTGCAGTCACAAGCTCGGACGAGCGTCTGTAGTGCTCGGAGAAACTCAGCGCACGATTCGCCAGGCCGCTGTTGCCGGGTAGCTAAACGATGTCTTGCGTAGACGGTGTTCACCGGCCGCAGGTACTGTCTTTTGAGGGCGTCCAGTGCCCCATTGTAGGTCGGCAGGTCCTGGATAATGGAGTAAACTTTGGGGGTGACCCTCGAGAGTAGGATTCTGTGCATAACGGCGGGTTCAGTTGCACGAACCTCCTCCAAGTACGATTGGAAGCATGCAAGCCAGTTTTCAAAAGCGAGAGCTGCGTCAGGGTCTTGAGGGTCCAAATCCAACCGGTCCGGACACAAAACGGGTTCCATGTTTTAAAACTTCCAGTCAATAAAATTGATGCACCATCAATAACTCACACTGAGACATAAGGCGAGATATCGGCTTTTATTGACTGGAAGAAGGAACCAGGAGTGAGAGTCCATCATACTTTGTCCTGGAGACTGAGGCCGAGCGTCAGGCCTCAGATCGCCTTTATACAGGGGCCTGTGGGAGGAGCCACAGGAGCAGTCAGCAGGGGGCGTGTCCAGACAGGCACATAGTTCACCACAGTGGTTTTCAATTTTTATTAAATTGTTGACAGCTTTTGCATTTTTTCTTTCAACTTGATGTGAAATGTTTTGTAGATTAGCTCAAAAATCCTATTAACCATTGCCTTTTTCTGGGCAGTATCTTTACAAGATGGTGACCCCAGTCATTATCAATACTCTTCAGAGATTGTCTGCCTGGCACCAGTGGTCACATAACCACGACTTGTGATACGCACTAGCTGCTCATAAGACCTTTCAGTATCTACTTGTCCAATAACTTCACATGACCCTCCTCAGGGGTGGGCTGAGTAGATGCTATATCTTACCCAAAGGTGTCCTGCAGGTGAGTGGAGGGAAGAAGTGCCTTACACCTCCTTTGATAGAGACACATCTCCACCCTGCCACCCAAATAGTTTTACAGCATGGGTTTATTTAATTGTACATTTTTAATGACATACTGTTTCTTCTGAGCTATACCACGGTAGTGTAGCGGTTAGCACAACACTATTATAACTTGGGGCACTGGAGTTTGAGCTCAATTCCAGCATCCTCTGTTCTTCCCGTGTGCATGTGGGTTTCTTTCAGGTGCTCTGATTTCCTCTCACTGTCCAAAAATGAACCGGTTGGTGGGTAAATTGGTTACTGTAGATTGTCCTGTGATTGGACAAGGGTTAAAATAGGTGGATTGTTTGACAGTGCTGCTATTTAGGGCAGAAGGGCCTGTTCCGCACTGGATCTCTAAATAAAAAATAAATCAGCCCTTTGTTAAGCTTATGTCAATAAACAAACTTTTCGTCTCCTTAGTTTGCCTTAGCTCTGGTTCATTTCTGATTATACCTTTGAAATCCTTAGGTATGTACACATTGAATATAATCTTACGAAATATCAAAGTACTATGCATTAGAAATCTTTACGCCTTTGTAGTTTATTTGAAGAAGGGTGAATTGGCTTAATATATTTCTGAATACAATATGTTTCCACCTTTGATTCTCAGCACTCTGTCTGAATTGATAGCCATCGATTCCAAAATATTATCAGCCTTTTTGTTGTGATGTATGTTGGAACTATATTCTGCATGTATGCGATGGAAGACAGAGAGCAAAGACATGATGGTGCATCTAAATGCTAGCCCTGTATAGAGGACACTGTAGATTCCCACAGTGGAGCAGTGATACGCTGCAGTGAATGTTTAGATGCACTTTGCTTCCTGCCCAGGGAATCATGGGATTGCCAACACTGTGGGGGGGGGGGGGGAGAGAAAAAGGTTAGTACATCACTGTTTATTTTTTTAATGTAATGATTTAACAGATATTGAATTAGTTCACTTTATTGTTTAAAATTATTTAGATTTCATAAATTTGTGTAATTTTTAAATTAATGTGATTTTTGGAAGCAAGTTAAAAGCCATTGGAAGACCTTCCAGTTACTGTTACAAAGCTTGTTAATTTGTCCTGTGATTAGAGGCTGAGGACGTAAAGCCTGAAGCCCACCTACTATCTGAGCCAATTGTTTCTCTCCTTATGCTTGAGCCATCTATGTTTTTTTTAAAAAAAGTGTGGCATGGGGGTGGGGTTGTCTAGGGTTGATGATTTTCATGCAGCCAGAGGTTCTGAATGATCCAGCTGATTGGCCATAATTTATTTAAAAATTTCATTAAGTTCTTTGCAAAGATGTGTTCAAAATCAGTGGATGATGACCTCTGAACGACATAAAGTTTCTCTGCGCAAATTAAAGAATAAAATGCAATCAAAGAAAATGGCATTTTGAGCCAGTAAATACAGGTAATTCCTATTTTTTTGTTCCAGTGGTAGAGGTAGAGTAACTGTGATCTGTTTTCCCTCTTTCCCACCCCCCCCCCCCCCCAGTTTCATTGGATGATGTGGAGAACAATCAAACCCTTTCTCAGTTTCCATACCCTCAGGCCTGTTGCATTGTGTATGCTGATAAATACACATGCTCAGAAAAAGAATTTGCAATGGACAACAACTTTGCTGCAGAGACTATCAAGTTTAAACTTGTTTTGCTGAACCCAGATGTAGCAAACAATCCACTGGATCACTTCAGTGCGGAGGAGTCTGGTAAGTAACTGTACCAAACTACTGTTCTTTGCTGTACAAAACACCGCCTTTGTTAAGCCTTTATTTGGATTTTGAAGAGGCATTAAATAAGTTACTATGCAAATGTTTGTCATGTAAACATAGGTTGAACGATGATGCAGCTTGTAAAGTTGCTGCCTCATAGTGCCAGGGACTCCAGTTCAACCTGTCTTTTTTTGGGTGCTGTCTGCATGGAGTTTGCACGTTCTCTCTGCAACTAGGTGGGTTTCCTCATAGTTATGCTGGTTGATTGGTTGGTTAATTGACCCTGTATGTTGCCCACAATGTGAAGAGACTAGGATAGTCGATGAAAATATACAGAGACTTTGAAACTTTAATGTAGGATTAGTGTCAATGGGGGTTGATGTTTCGTGTGAACTTAGTGGACACTGTCCTTTCTCAGTGCTATATCTTTCATTTTAAAATAAGGATTCGTGTTTGCAGGTAATGTACGAACAGGGTTGAAGGTCTTGCTTTTCATGTTGAGTAAGTTGTTATAAATTGGTCCTCAGCCATTCATAATTTCTATAAATCGGCCTCAGACAGGCAAGAAAAGAACTGTTCAGGGGAAGCAATGATTCTTCAAAATGATATAAATAGAAAATGTGATGAAACGTGAACTTCATTTTGATAGCGAAGCACAATATTTAAGCATGAGAATACAGCAAATACTGGGTATTGTGGAGTTTTGATGTGCTGGTTTAAAATAATTGAATTTGCAGATACCAAAGCAATTAAGAAGGCAATTACTGGAGGGCTGAATTAAAAAGTAAGGAAATCTTGCTGAGACTGTACAAGGTTTTTGTATATTCTCGTACTTAAAGAAGAGTAGACTTTCTTGGTTGATACAGACGTTCACTTATGGAGGGCTGTACTGGAATACATTCTTTGAATTTTGAGGATAAAAGATGATCTGACGTCAGCTGTGGGCACATAACCTCGTACCATTAGCCACTTCGAATATTGACATTTCTTTATGCACATTTGTACATCTTTGGAACTGTCTACTTCAGGCTGTTCAGTATTATTGATTTAAGCCTGAACATGCACAGATCTTTGGACCCTGGAGGAATCGGACCAAATATAAGAGTGAGAGATTGGATCAGCCAGGCCTCATTTAGTGTTGGAACAGGGTGGTGCAAGCTTTCCAACGCTATGGTTTAAATGATGCAATCCGTAAATGCTAGTGAGGCTCAGCTGCTGCTAGCAACTCCCGAATTTCTATCTCAGGAACAAGACATTGATGTCGGCATTGAGAATAAATTAACTTCAATTGTAGTTTACACCAATTGAAACTTTTAACTTACTCATCAAAGTCTAGCGCTTGTTTCCCTGGACAACTGAATTACAAGAATTCTTCCTTTAATTCTTTATCTGCAGCAGGAAAAAATGGAGCCTAACATGTAGTTCTGAGAATGATAATGCAGCAGTCTTCACATGCAATGCTCAAATACAAAATTTAAGAATATTAGGAATAACACAATAGGAAAAATGATAAATAAAAACTTCTCCTGCAGCTTGCAAGAGAGCACTTCTACAAGAGAATTTTTAAATAGTGCTTAAAGTTTAACCTTCTATTTTTCTTACTATACATAAATACATATATATCCACATTCAAACAGGGCCTCCTGAGGTATCTCATCTATTGCACTACTGCCACGTTCAGTACTATGAGCTTCGGAATCTGAGGTGTGAACTTGAGGAGGCTGTTAAAATTATGAAGGGCATATATAGGATAGATAGCCAGAATTTTTATTCTGGGAATCTAGAACTAGATGGTATAGGTTTAAGGTGAGAGGGGAGAAATTGAAAGAAAATTTGAGGGATAAGTTTTTCTTTCATGGAGGAGGGTGGGTGGTTGTTATCTTGAAGGAGCTGCTGGAGGTGGTGGAGGCAGTTTAAAATGCATTTGGATAGCAAAGGTGTAGTGGAATATAGACTAATTACAGTTAAGTGGAATTAGCACAGAGAAGGTGAGCCAAAAGGCTGTTTCTTTGTTGTGCATTTCGTTATCCTGAAAGAATATTAAAGTTTAGGCCCTTGGTGTCATTTTTACAGTTGAAATATTTTGTCGCAAAATGAATTTCTAACACAAGATGGCACTGCAGCACCGAGTATTGGCAAAAATTGTGAATTATTGATTAAAATCTAGACCAGTCATAGCAGGAGTTGCTCACAGCTCCACTTTATACAGCATTTTCTTTATCTATAAAAATGTATTGGTGATTATTTCAATATGGGATGACAGGTTTCCTGTTTGGCCAACAGCGAGGCTAGGGAGCAGCCTGGAATCCCTGGGCTAGTCCAGACTCTATAGTACTGTCCTTAATGACAGAGCTAACAGCAAAGTTAGAAGCAGATGACATGACACCAGGATTATTTCTGGGGAGTGAGACTGGCGATAGGCCGTATCACGTTGGGTATTAATTCGACCATAAAGATGATCACTCGGTCTTTTTGGGGGAAAAAAAGACTGTTGTCTATTTGACAGGTGGCTTATGTGCCACAAGGATCGGCTCCATTGTTGTTTATCATTAATATGATAATGTGGCAAACTGGATCAGCAAATTTGTGGATGACACCAAGACAAGAGGCAAAGTGGACAGTGAAGAAGGCAATTAAAGTTTGCTCATGTTGTTCCTTTGTTTAAAAAAAGATTCTAAGAGTAAACTGGCAAATTGTAGGCCGCTTAGCCTGATGTCAGTTGTGGGTAAATTGTGAAATGTTTTCTAAGGGACTGGATGTACGGTACAAGTATTTGGACAGACAATGCCTGATTAGGAATAGTCAACATAGCTTTGTGTGTGTGAGGTCATAACCAATCTTATACGGTTCTTTGAGGAGGTTACTAGGAAATTTGATGAAAGAAGGACATTCGATGTTGTCTACATGGAGATCAGCAAGGACTGTTGACAAGATCCCACATGGGCAGCTGGTCAAGAAGTTTCAGAATGAGGTAGTAAATTGGATTCAACATTGACTTCATGGGAGAAACCAGAAGGAGGTGGTAGAATTTTGCCTTTCTAACTTGAGGCCTGTAACTGGTGGTGTGCCACAGTGATCAATGCTGTGTCTATTGCTGTTTGTTATCTATATCAGCTATCCAGATAATGTAGTAAACTGGATCAGCAAATTTGCAGATGACACCAAGACTAGGATGTAGTGGACAGCGAGCAAGACCATCAAAGCTTGTAGCGGGATTTGGACTAGCTGAAAAAGTGGGCTGAAAAATGGGAGATGGAATTTGATGCAAACAGGTGAGAGGTTTGGGAGAACAAACCAGGGTAGGATATACACAGTGAATAGCAGAGCACTGAGGAGTGTTGTAGAACAAAGGGTTCTGGTAATACAGATCTGTAATTCCTTAAAAGTGGTGTCACTGTAGATGGGGTTGTAAAGAGAGCTTTTGCCACATTAACCTTCATACAAGACATTGGTAAGGCCTAATTTGGAGGGTTGTGTGCAGTTCTGGTCAGCAACCTACAGGAAAGATATTAATAAGATTGAAAGAATACAGAGAAATTATACAAGGATGTTGCCTGGACTTGAGAATCTGAGTTAGAGGGTTGAATAGGTTAGGATCTTATTACCTGGAGTGTAGGGGACTGCAGGGAGATGTGATAGAGGTATGCAAAATTATGAGGGATATAGATAGTGCTGTTATACTCTGTGGCCCTATAACCCTTCAGCCATTCACTAACAACAGAATCCTAATCACCACAGTCTAGCAACACTGTGGTGTTTAGACTTTGCATTGAAATGGCCATTTTTTAGTTGTAATTTTGTTTTCTTGTAAAAATTGTGTGTAATTTGTGTTTAATTTATGGTTTGCTTACAAATATGACTTACATGATGCAATATGCCTATGATGCTTTCACAAGTACAATTTTCATTGCACCTGTACCTACATGTATATGATAATAATGAGACATTGAATTTAAATTATTTAAATTACATTTCTTTTGCCATTTTTCTGTCCAACGGATCAGACCATCCAGATCTTCCTGCAGTCTGTAAATCACTTCACTGGACATATGTTTGTTTGTGAAGTTCAGAAATAGCAGTAGCAGACAAAAGTAGACCAATTGGCGTTACAGCACTCTATCAGTGTGCCACCTCTCCGAAACTCTTAATTCCCTTAATACCAAAAATCTACTCATCTTTGCTTTGAATATCCTGACATACCTCAGAACTTTCAAATTACCCTATCATGCACCCCATCCCACGTGTAAACCTATATCATTAATAAACTGATTGCAATCAAAGTATCAGGTACTGTTTACCCAGGGTATGATAATGGCAACCAATGCGATACAAGCTTTGGGAATGAAAATGAACGTTATGCTGAATATCATAAAAGTGTGAAATAAGGAGTGTTGAGGAAACAGGGAGTCTGCAAAATAACTTAGACAGATTTGGAGAATGGGCAAAGAAGTGGCAAGAAGAATACAGTTTAGTGATGTGTATAATTATACATTTTGGTAGAAGTAATAAAGGAATAGACTATTTTTCAGGGAACGAAAGGACTCAGATCAGAGGGACTTGAGAGTCCTAGTGTAGGATTCCCTAAAGGTTAATTTGCAGGTTGAAATGTAGTTAAAAAAAAAAGCAAATGCAATGTTAGCATTCATTTCATGTAGACTAGAATATAAAAGCAAGAATGCATAAGGCAATATTCAGACCACACTTGGAGTATAGTGAGCACCTTTGGGCCCCTTATCTAAGAAAAGATGTCCTGGCATTGGCAACTCTACCTGCCCCTCCACTGGACTTATATCATGGGCAAACTTGGCCACAAATCTATCAATTTTGTTATCTGACTGTGTGGAAAGAAGCACTCCCAATACTGACCATTGCACACAATCCTAAGTTGGACAAAACATTCTGATGTATTTTTTTTTAAATATCAGGAATAAAGACACATAAGAAACAAGACGTGCATCAAAATACAAGAATATCTGGAAATAGCTGACTGGTCATCTTAGTTAGAATTCCTCCCTAAAAGCATGGTGGGAATAGCTTTACAAAAAGTGCTGCAAAAGTTTGGGAAAGTATTTGGAAATGGTGTTTAATGTTGGTCTTGGCGGTAAACCTATTATTACATTAATCAGTGAAAAAATGTTAGATTTTTTATTTATACAGTAAATTTATGTTGGTACGTTTATGGACTCGTCAAGTTTTATAAATTCAAACAATTGAAGTCGACATGAAGTTAACATAGATGTACAGTAAGAGGCCAGTCAGCTATTTCCAGATATTCTTGTATTTTGATAACGTCTTCTTTCTCATGTGGCATTATTCTTGATATTTTTTAAAACACATCATTATGTTTTGTCAGATATCTTATATTTTGCATTTTCTGTCTTTCCCCTGACAGTCCATCAATTCACAAAAATACACCTTTTCAACCACTCTCACTTTAACATCCATGCCCTCTAGAATTAGATATTTTAATCAAGGCGATAAAATAAATCCGAAAAGAAGTGAAATGGTTTGATATCAGAATAAGATCATTACACCAGCACTGAATTCAGGCTGGAAGATGTGGTAAGAGAAATGGAATGGACAGTAAAAGAAAAGTCTTATGTTGACAGAGTAATCAGCATCAGTAGAGGCTGATGCTTTAAAGTCTCTTGTGCGTGCAGGTAATGGTTGGGTTAGGAGTGGGGAAGATGATTGTATTGTTCAGCATTAAGCACAATCATGCAAAGCATTCTTATTGAATTGACTTTATTTCTTACATCCTTCACATACATGAGTAAAAATTTTTATGTTACGTCTCTGTCTAAAATGCACAATTTATAGTAATTTGTAATAAATAGTATGTACAACAGGACAGTCAATATAACATAGAAATACAATTGTATCAGTGTAAGTTAATCAGGCTGATTGCTTGGTGGAAGAAGCTGTCCCAAAGCCTGTTGGTCCTGGCTTTTATGCTGCGGTACCGTTTGCCGGATGTTAGCAGCCGGACAGTTTGGGGTTGGTTGTGACTCGGGTCCCTAATGATCCTTTGGGTCCTTTTTGCCCACCTGTCTCTGTAAATGTCCTGAATAGTTGGAAGTTCACATCTACAGAGGCGCTGGGTTGTCCACACCACTCTCTGCAGAGTCCTACAGTTGAGGGAAGCACAGTTTCCGTACCAGGCAGTGATGCAGCCAGTCAGGATGCTCTCAATTGTGCCCCTGTGGAAACTCCTTGGGATTTGGGGATTCATACTTCTTCAACTGTGTGAGGTGAAAGAGGCACTGTTGTGCTTTTTACACCACACAGTCTGTATGTACAGACCACATGAGGTCCTTGATGATGTGTATGCAGAGTAAATTAAAGCTGTTCACCCTCTCAAACGTGGATCCCTTGATGTCAATAGGGGCTAGCCTGTCTCTTTTCCTCCTGTAGTCCACAACTAGCTCCTTTGCTTTTGTGACATTGAGGGAAAGGTTGTTTTCTTGACACCACTGTGTCAGGGTGATGACTTCTTCTCTGTAGGCTCCCTCATTTTTATTTGAGATAAGGCCAATCAATGCTGTGTCATCAGTAAATTCAATTAGCAGATTGGAGCTATAGGTGCACAAAGAGTAAAGGAGGAGCCTTAGAACACAGCCCTGAGGGGCTCCTGTGTTGTGGGACAGAGATGAGGGAGCCCACTCTTTCCACCTGCCAGGGGTCTGACAAGAAGTCCAGGATCCAGCTGCATAAGGTAAAGGCCAAGGTCTCTGAGCTTCTTGTCAAGCCTAGAGGGAATTATGTTGTTGAGTACAGAACTGTAGTGTAAGAACAGCATTCTCACATAAGCATCCTTTTTCTCCAGATGTGTGTGTAGAGCTGTGGCTATTGCATCATCTGCTCATTGGCTGTGTTGGTAGGGGAATTGTAGGGGGTCAAGTGTGGGTGGTAGCATGCTGCAGATGTACTCCTTGACCAGCCTATCAAAGCATTTGCTCATTATTGAGGCGAGTGCGACAGGATGCTAGTCGTTCAGACATGTCACCTTGGTCTTTTTAGGTACAGGAACAATGGTGGATGTTTTGAAGCAGGAGGGCACTCTACACTAGGAGAGGGAGAGATTAAAAATGTCTAAACACACCTGCCAGTTGTGCTGTGCCCATCCTGTTACCCACTCTGGTCCCACAGCCTTGCAACTGTCCACTCATTGGAAACACCTGCGTACTTCAGCCTCAGAGATAACTAAGGTGCAGGTCATTTTGGCGGCTCTCCTCGGGCTCAGTGAAGGCAACATCGAACCGAGCATAAGAAAGAGGTTTAGCTCATCTGGGACAGAGGCAGCAATGTTGGCAGCACCACTGTGCTTAGCTTTGAAGTCTGCAATGGTGTGCAGGCCTTGCCATAAGCTGTGTGTGTTATTGGTGGAGAGTTGTGTCTGGATCGTGTCCCTGTATTGTCATTTTGCTGCCTTGATTATTTTACAAAAAGCTCAATTTCTATTTGCAACAATAGAATTTATTAAAAGTGAGGTGTTTGCAAATAAGTTCTGCATCTTTCAGTTTTAATATTCTGTTCATCTTTGAATCTCAGCAATTGATCCTTTTCATAGGGTTACATGACTTCTACTTCCTTCTGGTATTGGTTTACTTCATAGTCGCCTGCATTTATGCTCAACCAATATGGCAATCAATTAAGAAAGATGGACCGATGCAGAGTATGCTGAAGGTTTTGTCTGTTGGATTAGTGCTGCAGGCCAGTGCAGCAATCACCAACTATGTACACCTGTCCAGGTAGGGCCTGTATTGTGCTGTGGGTTTTCTATGTTAAAACAAGTTAATTTATGATTTATATATTTTCTTGCTTTCATATAGTTTTAACCTACATTGAAATTGTACTGAGAACTGAATTGTGGATAAACCTGAGTTGTTTCTACATTCAAATAAAACAAATTAAAATTGTGTTGGGGGAAATTGATGTAGTAGATGAAGTTTCAGGTTAGAGATGTAAGAGAACTGATTATGTAATATTTTTGAAATTAATAAAGCATACAAAAACATAGAACTTAAAACTACAACATTGCACCTCCCTACAGAAGTAATTTCTGTGAATGAAATGAAACATCTTAGTTACTCCATAAAAACACCTAAATTATAATATCTACTTTCTTTCAGGTACTCGGTGGATGGAATTGGAATTCCTTTGCTGGGAAGTTTGGCTGAATGTGAGATGCGAAGTTTATTTTAAATATTCTGGTTAATTTGGTTCTTAATAAATATATACCTGATCTTGTAATAGAGTTTTGAAGTACTAAGTAATTTATTTTCATGCGCAGACATAAATGAAATCCTCTGGTTGTAAACTCTATAATAATGGACACCCATGCATATGAACAAAGCCCAACATAGTTGCATACATTTATTGTTATGAATAAAAAACTATTCCCTTTTCTCTCTACTTTTAGTAGTTATTGTTTTTTTTTAAAGTCTTGTGTATTTTGATGCCATTCACTATAATGCTGTGGAGATATAGGTACCATTTTTGGGTATTTCTAACATAGCCAAAATTAACTTAAGGGCATCTCAAAAGAAAACTGTACCCATTTATTACTGTAGATGGCCTATACATGGAATACATCTGTGTGCATATAACTTGTGCATGTTGAAGGGCATATCAGCTATCTAATACATGATGCAGTTCTATTCAAGTACTGATTGGCAGTTATCTAACTGTACAGTAGCATATAGATTATCTGGAAAAGTGAAAATTACTGATGGAATTTAATTCATTCAAATGCATTTTATGCAATTAAACCAGACCTGGACATGCTCAGTAAATGCAGGTTCCTGCAGAGTATTATTGAACTGCAGGGCCTTGGGATAGAAGTAAATAGTTCCTTGAAAGTGGTATCGCAAGTAGATAGCATGGCAAGAAAAGGCATAAGGTATATTTGCCTTTATTAACAGAGACATTAAGTTGGGATAACATGCAACTGTTGAGTTACTTGTGGGTTCAGCAACCCCTAGACTATCGTGTGCAGTTCTGGTTAACGTGCTGTGGGAAAGGTGTGATAAAGCTAGGGAGGATGTAGAAAAGATTCGGAAGGATGATGCCAGGACTGAAGAGCCTGAGTTATAAGGAGAAACTGGATAAGCTGGAACTTTCTTCGAGAGCGAAGTAGACTGAGGGTGACCTCATAGGTGGAGAGAATAGTAAAATTATGAGAAGCATAAATTATGTGGATGGACATTAGTCTTCTTCCTAAGGTACGGGAGTGTAAAATCAGAGGGGCGGGGGAGGGGCATAGATTTAAGGTAAGAGAGAAAAGATTTAAAGAGGACCTGTGGCAATATTTTTCCTACACAAGGGGTGATGGGTACACGGAATGAGTTGGCAGTGGTTCAGTTAGATGCAGATACAATTACCAGATTTAAAATGCATTTGGACAGGTACATGGTTAGGAAGAGTTTAGAGGGATATCAGCCAAACACAGGCTGAAAGGTCTGATTCTGTGATGTACAGCTCTATGAATCTAAATAGATCATGGAAACGGTTCAACAGAAAAGGAGGCTAGTGAGCCCGTTGTGTCTGTGCTAGCCAGAAAAGAGCTTATTCCTACTTTCTGGGATATAGATTAGTCCTACAGGTGACAGCTGTTCAAACAAATACTTAGTATTGCAAAATCTTCTGAATGGAAAAACTTTAACTTTTTGGGGGGGGAAACTGTAGATTTTATCTTTCAAAGATGCCATGGGGGGCTGGGGGTAGAATTCTAATTTTTAGGACTAAATGTACTTGGGATTAGTGGGGTTTAAGCAGAGGAATTGACAATGTACAGGGAAGCAGGCTTTAATCCACTGACTTCTGCATTTAACTCCCAAGCATTCAGCTGTGTGTGAGCAATCATGGATTGTCAATTTTAATATGTCAGTGATTCAATTGGAACTGTGTTAAACTGCCTTTTCAAATTTAACTGTGATTCCACAGATTTCCCACGCTTCTTGGGACTTGCCAGTGAAATCAAAATGAGAACACAGTGGCAATTGAGGGTCTGAAGAATTGGCAGGGAAATTTGCCAATAAGTAGTGAAACCTCACAGCTGCTTCTGTGAAAGGCTTTGTTCCCAGTAGTCGTGCTGAGAGGTTACTTTGACTGCTTTGGAGTTACTTTCACAACTTCAGAGATAACACTGACACGTTTGAAGCTTATTTGACAGCCTCAAAAATTTGTACATTTTATCTCCACTTTGAAATCCAAATGCATCAGATCATCATGGGTGCCAATTATACTATGCTATATAATTGGATCATAGATAGGGCTAAGGTGAATATTAACATTGATGAGAGCAGGAACTTAGAAACAACATCCAACTGTTGTATTCAGAGTTGCACCTTAATGGATGTTAGTGAATTAGTAAACTTAAGCTTCATAGAAACCATCTGCGCTACACAGACCGAGGATAAAATTCCTCAGTGTGTTTGAACACAAAAGGCAGAAGAGGTGACATGATCTCATACCAGATGATGGCAGACATTTGCAGACAGCACAGTATCTACTGTTAAATGATATAAAAGCCTTTCTTCATGAATGACTTTCTTTCCAATGTTTCCTTCTGAGAAATGCATGAGCAAGGGCAAGTAAATACACAGAAAAATCTGACTAGGAAGAAAAGGTGTGAGTGTGCTGGTAGTAACTGTAATTTGAGGAAGTTTAACTGAAATAAGTGAACCTGCTGGAAATTTACTATGAGAAGTCATGAGTGGCGGTGGTAGTGGGATTGAAAAATCTTTGTTGAGGGGTTAAGGTGATTTGTTAAAATGGAAGTGCATTTTGTTGAGGTTGTTGAATCTGTGAGCATGGCACAAGGCCCTGCCACTGACTGTGGCAGCTTTCAACCATACCTCACGATTTTATCAGCAATAAAAGCCATATGACATAGCAGTTGAATTAGGCCACCTGGCACATTGAGTCTGCTTCATCATGACTGATTTATTATCCCTCTCAACCCCATTCTCCTGCCTTCTCTCCATAACCTTTGACGGCCTGACTAACCAAAAATCTACCAACTTCTTTAAGTATACTCAGTGGCTTGGCCTCCACAGCCATCCGTGGCAATGAATTCCACAGATTCACCACCTTCTGGCTAAAGAAATTCATTCCCATCTCTGTTCTAAATTGATGTCCCTCTATTCTGGGGTTGTGCCCTCAGGTCCTAGATTCACCCAGCATAGGAAACATCCTCTTCACATCCACTCTCTCTAGGCCTTTTAGTATTTTATAGGTTTCAAGGAGATTCCCCCACCCCCCATTCTTCTAAACTCCAGTGGGTACAGGCCCAGAGCGATCAAACACACTCGCATGTTAACCCTTTCATTCCTGGAATCATTCTCGTAAACCTCCTGTGCGAGCACATCTTTTCTTAGATAAGGGGCTCAAAACATCAAACATCTCACAATACTCCCATTGTCTGACCAATGCCTTATAAAGCCTCAGCATTACATCCTTGCTCTCTTATTCTGGTCCTCTCAAAATGAATGCTAACGTTGTATTTGCCTTTCTTATCGACTCAAACTGCAATTTAACCTTTAGGGAATCTACACAAGGACTACAAGTCCTTTTGCACCTCAGATTTTTGAATTTTCTCCCCATTTAGAAAATAGTCTACACCTTTATTCCTTCTACCAAAATGTATGACCATGCACTTCCCTACACTTTATTCTGTCTGCCTCTTCCTTGACCATTAACACAATGTCCGGATCCTTCTGCAAACTCCCTGTTTCCTCAACACGATCTGCCCCACCACCTGCCTTTGTATCATCTGCAAACTTAGCCACAAAGCCAGCAATTATGTCATTGACTTATAATGTGAAAAGAAGTGGTCCTAATTCTGATCCCTGCAGAACACCACTTGACACCAGCAGCCAAATAGAATAGGTTTCTTTTATTCTGATTCTTTGCCTCCTGCCAATCAGTCATTCTTCTATCAATGCTATTGTCTTTTCTATAATACCATGCACACTCATCTTGTTAAGCAGACTCATTAGTGGCACATTGTCAAAGGTCTTCTGAAAATCCAAGTAAACCGCATCCACTGGTTCTTCTTTGTCTAAACTGTTTTTTCCTAGAGTTTCAACAGATTTGTCAGGCAAGATTTCCCCTTAAGGAAACCATGTGACTTTGGCTTACTTTTATCTTATACCTCCAAGTCCCCTGAAACCACATTCATAATAATAGAATCCAAAATCTTCCCAACCACATAAGTAAGGCTAACTGGCCTACAATTTCCCTTCTGCCTCCCTCCCTTGGCAGTCTTTATCCTCTATCAGTAGGGAAGAGCATCTCAATGCATTCTTACATTCTTCACTCAATATAACTTCACTTTCCCTAATATTGATTTGTAGCTCCTTACTACAAAAGGTTTGGATAGGTGGAATTTATTATCCAGGAAGGGATTCCAACTGAATATGTAGACAGCCGACTGGAGAAGAGGCCATATTAGATTTGGTGCTAGGCAATTAACCCATTAAGGTGTCAAATTTTTCAGTGGGAGAGCATTTCAGAAACAATGACCACAACTCCCTGGCCTTTTCTGTAGCCTTGGAAAGGGATAATAGCAAACAGTGTGGCAAAATATTTAACTGAGGGATGGAGAATTAGAATGCTATTAAGCAGGAACTGGGACCGTAAATTGGGAACAGATGTACTCAGGGAAATGCACAAGGTTGTGGAGGTTGTTTTGGGAGCACTTACTGGGGGTCCTGAAAAGGTATGTCCCATTGAGGCAGAGAAAAGATGGTAAGATGCAGGAACTGTGGTCAACAAGAGATGTAGAACATCGAGTCAAGAGGAAGAAAGAGGCATACCTAAGGTTTGGGAAGCAAAGATCAGACTAGAGAATTGCAAAGTAGCCAAAAAGGAGTTGAAGAATGGTCTTAGGAGAGCTAGTAGGGGTCAAGTAAAGGCCTTGGCAAGAAGGATTAAGGAAAACCCCAAGGTGATCTATGCATGTGTCAAGGAGGGCCAGAGTGAGAGATCAGGTCAGATCGATCAGGAATAGTAGAGGAAACATGTGCCTGGGGTAGGAGGTGATCGGGGAGCTCCTTAATGAGCACATTGCTTCAGTGTTTGCCAGTGATAGGGACAGTGTAAAACAGGTTGATAGGTTTGAACATTTTGATGTTGAAAATGAGCTAGAACATTTGAGAAGCACAAGCCTCTGAGGCCAGATGGGATTCCCCAGGTTCTTATGGGAAGAGGTTGCAGCATCTTTGTATCCTCACTGACCACAAGAGTAGTATCAGGTGATTGGACGGCGGCAAATGTTATCCCTTTGTTCAAGAAAGGGAGAAGGGATAACCCTCAGAATTATAGACTAGTAGGTCTTACTTCAGTGGCGGGCAAGTTATTGGAGAGGATTCTTAGAGATGGGATTTATGAGTATTCAAAGAAGCATGGATTGATTATGATAATTAACACTGCTTTGTGAGGGGTAAGTAAGGCTTCATGAGCTTGATTGAACTCCTTGAGGATATGACAAAGCACATTGATGAAGGTAGAGCAATGGATATGGTGTACTGTATATGGGTTTTAGTATGGCATTTGATAAGGTCTCCCTTGTAGACTCATTCAAAAAGCCAGGAGTGATGGGATTCAGGGAAATTTGGCTCTGTGACTGATTTGCCCATAAAAGGCAGAAGGTGTAGTAGATGGAGAGTATTCTGCCTTGAGGTCAGTGACTAGTAGTGTTCTGCAAGCATCTGTTCTGGGACTCTTGCTGTAATTGACTTAGATGTGAAAGTGAAAGATTGGGTTAGTAAGTTTGCAGATAACACAAAGATTGGTGGAGTTGTGAGTAGTATGGAGGGTTGCTAGGCTGAGAAATAGCAGATGGAACTTAACCTGGAAAAGTGTGAACTGAGTCATTTTGAAAAGTCAAATTTAAAGGCAGAATTCGGGATTAATGGCAGGTCCATGGACCTTCAAAGTTTAGAGTGCCCTCCTGTTTCAAAATATCCACCATTGTTCCTGTACCTGAAAAGACCAAGGTAACATGTCTGAACGACTGGCGTCCTGTCGTACTCAGTGCAATAATAAGCAAGTGCTTCCTATATTCTTGCCTGGACACATTTGCTAGTCAAGGACTACATCTGCAGCATGTTACCACCCAGACTGGACACCCTACAATTCATGTACCAACACAACTGATCGACAAGTGAGGCAATAGCCACAGCTCTTGACACTGTCCTTACACACCTGGAGAAGAGGGATGATTATGTGAGAATGCTGTTCTCGGACTACAGTTCAGCATTTAACACCTCAATTCCCTCCAGGCTCAACAAGAAGCTCAGAGACCTCGGCCTTCACCCTGGACTTCCTCTCAGATCACCGGCAGGTGGTAAAGAGTGAGCTCCCTCACCTCTGCCCCTCTGACGTCCAACACAAGAGCCCCTCAGGGCTGTGTCCTAAGCTCCCTTCTTTACTCTCTGTATACCCATGACTGTGTCGCCACCCACAGGTACAATCTGCTAATTAAATTTCCAGATGATACCACTTTGATTGGCGTAATCTCAAATAATAACAAGGCAGCCTACAGAGAAGAAGTCATCACCCTGACACAGTGGTGTCAAGGAAACAACCTCTCCCTGAATGTCGCAAAAGCAAAGGAGCTGGTTGTGGACTACAGGAGGAATGAAGATGGGCTAACCCCTATTGACATCAATGGACCTTGGGTTGAGAGGGTAAACAGCTTCAAGTTCCTTGGCATCCACATCACTGAGGACCTCACGTGGTCTGTACACACTAGCTGTGTGGTGAAAAAGGCACAACAGTGTCTTTTTCACCTCAGATGGGTGAAGTTTGGCATGAGTCCCCAAATCCTAAGGACTTTCTACAGGGCTACAAGTGAGAGCATTCTGACTGGCTGCGTCACTGGCTGTATGGGAACTGTACTTCCCTCAATTGCAGGACTCTGCAGAGAGTGGTGTGGACAGCCCAGCACATCTGTGGATGTGAACTTCCCACTATTCAGGACATTTACAGTGACAGGTGCATACAAAGAGCCTGAAGGATCACTGGGGAACTGAATCACCCCAACCACAAACTGTTCCAGCTGCTACCATCTGGGACCACAGTGTTAAAGCCATGACCAAAAGGCTCACGGACAGCTTCTTTCACCAGGCCATCAGACTGATTGTGCTGACACAATTACATTTCTGAGCAATTTTGACAGTTATGTTGTACATACTATTTATTACAAATTATTATAATTTGCACATTTCACATTCAGATGTGCAAACGTAAAGACTTGTGCTCCTCGTATGTGAAGGATGTAAGAAATAAAGTTAATTCAATTCAATTCATGTTTCCGTGCAATTTGATAGGATTGTTATGAAGGCATATGGTGTGTTGGCCTTCATGGACAGGGGTTTGATTGTGCCTGGGCAATATATGCTAAGCAGGAGAAAAGGTTCAATGCCTTTCATTTCAGGTGCTGTTGTCACATCATGGGCATCACCTGGGGAGACAGTATCTTATGGCAGCCTCCTGCTCAGGCAGCATAGGCTTCACTGGCTGTGCCACATCCACCGCGTGCAGGGTGACCGCATCCCAAAAAGACAACCTCTATGGTGAGCTGGCTTCAGGCAAGAGAACTGTTGGCAGTCTGCAACTGCGCTACAAGGATGTCTGCAAGTGGGATATGAAGGTTCTGGACATCAACACTGTCTAAGGAGAAACTTGCAACTGACTGCACCAGATGGAATAGTACCCTGAAACGACACCTCAAGTCAGGTGAGGAAAAACCCACGAAAGTGGCAGAAGACAAACGGGCCCATAGAGGAGAATGCTGTAGCTCCTTCAGAGTGGAGACCACTTACAAATGGGACCCTTGCAACAGAGACTGCCACTATCACATTGGTCTCGTAACCACGATGGGGCTGCACCAACAGTGTAGGCGTCTAGCAGGCAGTGTTCGTAGATGACCTCGACCAACAAAGCGCCATAAACAAACTGCTTCATTGACACATTTGTAAAGATTGTTTTAAATACTGTCATTAAATTTGGCTGCCATTATGCTTCTCACTGCAGCTTTCCTGCAAATTCAAACATACGCTTCTCTATTAACAAACTTCCTCATATTCATTTGCCATCTTATCTCTCTACAATATTGTGCATTTCTCTCAATGCCAGTGCTCAATTTAGTTAAGAAATAGTATGGTAATAGAAAATAGGTAAAGTGCATAGCAGATCATGCAGCATTTGTAAAGAGAGAAGCAGTTAATATTTCCAATGATTATCTTTCATCAGAACTCAGTAATGTGGTTATTCAAGTCTGTGTTGAATTTGAATATTCAAACCTGCCTTTGTTATGGTCTTCATAAATTTCTGTTTGTTCTAGAACGCTGCTGTTGCCAATTACACACCTCCATTCATCAATCACTGATTTACAGTGGATCAGTTTCCACCAGGGCAGTAGTTGAAAGATTTGTTTAGAATTAAAAATGTATTGTTATAGTTGTACAGGGTACTGGTGAGGTTCTGTGTACAATTTATTTCTTATTTTAGAAGGAATACATCAATGTTTGGAGGTAGTCCAGAAAAGATTCATTAGGTTAATTTGCAAGATGAGAAAACTGCCCTATATTTTTTTTGCATTTGGAAGGGTGATGAGACCATAAGATATAGAAACGGAATTGAACCTCTCTACTTCCTCAAAACTACCTGCTCCTCCACCTCTCTTCAGATTGTCTGAGAACTTTGAAACAAAACCATCAATTCCATCATCCAAATCATTGACATATAAAGTAAAAAGAATCGGTCCCAACACAGACCCATGTGGAATGCCACTAGTCACCGACAGCCAACCATAAAAGTCTCTCTTTATTCCTACTCTTTGCCTTCTGCCAATCAGCCACTGCTTATCCACGCTAGAATCTTTCCGGTTATGCCACTGACTTGTAGCTTGTTAAGCAGCCTCATGTGTGGCACCTTGTCAAAGGCCTTCTGAAAATCCAAATACACAACATCCACTGATTCTCCTTTTGCCTGTCCAGCTTGTTATTTCTTCAAAGAATTGCAACAGATTTGTCAGGAAAATTTGCCCTTGAGTAAACCATGCTGGTTACAGTCTATTTTATCTTGTGCCTCCAAGTATCCTGAGACCTCATCCTCAATAATCGACTCCATCTTCTTCCCAAACATTGAGGTCAAACTAACTGGCCTATAGTTTCCTTTCTTTTGCCTTTCTTTCTTCTTGAAGAGTGGAATGACAGTTGCAATTTTCCGGTCTTCCAAAACCATTCCAGAATCTAGTGATTCTTGAAAGATCATTACTAATGCCTCCCACAATCTCTTCAGTCCTTACAGTTACCCAAGAATGTGCTTTCTAGTAATGATAATTTAACATACTTTATGACCCCTGACACCTGGAACTTCCACCATACTGCTAGCATCTTCCACAGTGAAGACTGATGTAAAATACTTATTCAGTTTGTCCACACCATTTCCTTGTCCACCATTACTACCTCTCCAGCTTCGTTTTCCAGCGGACTAATACCTATCCTCGCCACTCTTTTACACTTTATGTATCTGAGGAAACTTTTGGTGTCCTCTTTAATATTACTGCCTAGCTTATTTTTGTATTCCATCTTTTCATTCTTTATGACTTTTTTAGTTGTCTTCTATTGGTTTTTTTTAAAGCTTCCCTAATCCTCTTAACTTCCTAGTGATTTTTGCTCTATATGCCCACTCTTTGGCTTTTGTGTTGGCTTTGCTTCTCTTGGTAGCCATGGTTATGTCATCTTGCCTTTTTCCTCTTTGGGGTGCATATATTCTGTGTCTTCCAAATTGCTTCCAGAAATTCCAGCCATTGCTGCTGTGCCGTCATCTCTGCCAGAGATCTCTTCCAATCAGTGTTGGCCAACTCATCTCTCATGCCTCTGTAATTCCATTTACTTCACTGTAATACTGATACTTACAACTTTAGCTTCTCCTTCTCAAAAATTATATTTGCCTTCTCTTGTGCTTTTATGCTTTTTGGCTTCCCTTGTCAGCCTTGGTTCAAAGGTCAAGTTTAATGTCAGAGAAATGTATACAATATACATCCTGAAATGCTTTTTCTTAACAAGCATCCACAAAAACAGAGAAGTACCCTAAAGAATAAACAACAGTTAAACAGGGGAACTCCTAAGGCCCCTAACTCCCCTTCCCATGCATAAGCGGCAGTGAGCAGAGGTTTTCCCCCTCCCCCCACCAGCAAACTTAAAAGCGCATCGGTAAAATCACCGGGTCCAAGTGTGAGCTAAGCGATAGCAATGACACAGACCTTGCAGTTGCCCCAGAAGTTTCACATCTCATTCGAATTCGACAACCCACAGGTTCTCTCTCTCTCTGGCAAGGGAGAGGGAGGTGACCCCATTTTCACAGTAGGTGGGAGACATGGCAACAACCCACTGGTTTACGATCTTAAAAGTCCGTTTCGTCGCTTTTTCCGGGCTGTGTGCCTGAAGATCGCAAAGACCTCGGATCTTCGGGCCCACTGAAAAAGGTTTTCCGATCTCCCCAACGACACATGAGTATCTGGCTGTGACACCAACCCTTGATCCATCTGTCTCCAGAACCCCGAAATCTTAGGCTTCCGAACAGAATTGAGATTGTCAGGCAAACCATTGGCATGTCGAATAACAGCCAGTTGTGGAACCCCAAGAGCGGGTCCCATTCCTGCAAAGAACTGAAGCTTTCATGTAACTCCAGGTCAGGGTCTTAAAAAGAACCCTGAAAGGAAAAAATAAAGATATTAAAGGTAGAAATAGAGCTGTTCCAAAGGTGCAAGCAAAGCAGTCGCCGTTAGGTGCCGTCATTCCTCCTACGTTCCACCGCTGCCTTATCCTCTTGTGTATCTATCCTGCACCTTCTGAAATGTTGCCAGAAACTCCAGCTGACATCCCTGTTAGTGTCCCTTTCCAATCAACTTTGGCCAGCTTCTCTCTCATGCTTTTTTAAGTCCCTTTACTCCACTGTAATACTCATGCATCTGATAATATCTTCTCCCTCTCAAACTGTGGGTTAAATTCTATCATATTATTGAAATTCATAAGATCCTTGGGGGCACCAGAAGATGAATGTTGAGATGTTTCCACCAGTGGGAGAACCTTAAACAGAAAAGCAACATTGCAGGTGGTCTTTTAAAGTTGGGGTGCATAGGAACTCTTCTTGTTGAGGGTGGTGATTTTTTTGGAATTTCCTATCCCAGAGGGTTGTGGCTGTCAGATCATTGGAAGTGCTTAACAAGAAGAATATATTTTTTGAAATATCAAGGAATTTAGGATGGTGTGGATCTGGCACAGAGAGGAATTGAGGCCCCATGGTAGCATAGTGGTTAGCGCTGTTATAGCTCAGGGAGTTCTGGTTTGGAATTCCATTCTGGTGCTGTTTTGAAAGGGGTCTCTGTCCTCCCTGTGGAATACTTGGGCATTCTTTCCTTCCACTGTCCAGAGTAGTTTAATCGGCCATTGTAGGTTGTCCGTGTTTAGGTTAGGGTTGTTCGGGTTCGTTGGGTAACACTGGGATGGTGTGGCTCAAAGGGTCGTAAGGACCTACTCCGTGCTGTATCACTAAAATAAAAATAAAAAACAAATCATCCATGATCTTATTGAATGGCGTGTTAGCTTTAGGAGGCTGAGAGATCTATTTTCTTCCTGACATGGATGTAAGGAAGATGGGGGGGATATGGATGTGGTGTAGGTAGGAGAGATTAGTGTTTGGGTGTTTTATGATTGCTTTTTAGCTTGTTTGACACAACATAGTGGGCCAAATGATCTGTTCCTGTACTGCACTCTTCTATGTTCTATGGAAGTATAGGTTAATTTTCTCAGGAGCTGGCTACACACAGGGTATTGGTTCTCTGCTACTGAAACCAATATAGCCAATGAGAAACAAAATTCACACTGATTCCAGGTGGATATTAGCTGACCCATTAATACCGTCTGCAATCTTTATTGTGATCTATGACTGCTAGACAGGTATATGGAGGAATTTAAGGTGGGGGGTTATATGGGAGGCAGGGTTTAAGGGTCGACACAACATTGTGGGCCAAAGGGCCTGTACTGTGCTGTACTATTCTACGTTCTATTTGGCTGCCTCTGGATAAATCCAATTTATCCATCCCCATCCCCATCTGTTAGAAATTTCTAATTACTACAGATTTTCTTGTAAAATTTCTCTCTGTAGAGAGTGTTACTAAATAAAAAGCAATGCTATGAATTCAGTATTGTAAATGGAACAAAAAGTAAATTTTCAGTAGAGATTCGTGATACTGAGTGGTGCAGGTTAAGAATAGTACAAAATGATGTAAGTTATATAATAATGGATTTTCCCTCTTGTTTTAGACTTTGTGTATTTGTGTTTTCGACTTCTAATTTTGGTATTGTAATTTTTTAGTTATTTATTTCAACTTTAGAATCTGAACAAAATAACAAACCTGTTGATCCTTTCTTTCCCTTAACAGTATGTGATATGATCGCACAGAATCAGATGCTCTACATGCTTCTGAGTTTATGTATGGGAAGGACTCTGGGTAGAATGGGAAGAACCCAGAGTAAACTTCTGGAGTGGGACTCAACACCAACATCAAATATTATTGCAATTGCAACAGTCATTACTCAGGTCAGTGTAGTTGCTACATCTCTGCTAACTAAATAAGTAATTTTAGAACTTTTTCAAATATCAATAGTTCTGTTAGCCAAATAAGTGGGAATATTGCCATCACCGTGAAATTTTAACAAGTGGTCGTGGCATCCATCGGTCTCGAGAGACCATGGATCTGCGCCTGGAGTTTCCAGGGCGCAGGCCTGGGCAGGGTTGTATGGGAGACTGACAGTTGCCCAAGCTGCAGGCCTTCCCCTCTCCACGCCACCGATGTTGTCCAAGGGAAGGGCACTAGGACCCATGCAGCTTGGCACCGGTGACATCGCAGAGCAATGTGTTGTTAAGTGCCTTGCTCAAGGACACAAACCTTGAGACCTGAGCTGAGGCTCGAACCAGTGACCTTCAGGTTACTAGTCTGATGCCTTGCCCACTAGGGCACGCACCAACACTTTAACAAGTAGCCTCAAATATAATCAGTAATTCAAGAAAGAGAGGAAACTGCAGAGTCCTGCCAAAGTCAAGGGACCCTTTTGAAAACCTGCTTGTCAACTGATTTTCAAGACTGTGCTTTAGGCCTCCTGAAATTCTTTCTTTTTCAATCTTTTTATTATTATTATTAATATCAACAAAATAAAATTGATACATAGATAATGGGATTACAAACATACACATTTCAACTGAACATGAAAGAATACGTAAGTAATAGTTACAGTATAAATGGATATTCCCAAATCATGGACAATACAGGTAACAAATAAACAAGGCAAACCTAGTTATATCATAACATATATTAAAAAAAACAGAAAAAAGAAAAAGGAAAAAAAAATTATGCTAAAAAACCTAATCTAATAATCTAATAACTAATAAGGAAAAAAAACGAAAAAAGAGAAAAAGAAAAATGGGGAAAAAAAGGGCTGTTTATAATATCTCACAAAAATACAAAATCATCAGTGTCGTCAACTCCGATCCTCTCAACATACATAAAATCGAAACTGGAAAAACAAATAGGCTTGGAACAGGGTCATATTACATCATATGAAAATATTAAATAAATGGTCTCCATATCTTCAAATTTAATAGAAGTATCAAATACAACACTTATAATTTTTTCTAAATTTAGACATAACATAGTTTGAGAAAACCAATGAAATACAGTAGGAGGATTAATTTCTTTCCAATTCAACAAGATAGATCTTCCAGCCATTAATGTAAGAAATGCAATCATTCGACAAGCAGAAGAGGATAAATGGAGTGAGTCCAATATTGGTAAACCAAAGTTTGCAGTAACAGGATGAGGTTGTAAATCAATGTTCAATACCTTAGAAATAATATCAAAAATATATGGGTATATTTAGGTATATAGGTACATAGGTATATGGACAGGAAAGGAGTGGAGGGTTATGGGCTGAGTGCGGGTAGGTGGGACTAGGAGAGATTAAGGGTTTGGCATGGACTAGGAGGGCCAAGATGGCCTGTTTCTGTGCTGTGATTGTTATATGGTTATATAAATGTCTTTCCAATATTTTTTCAAAAGCAGACACGACCAGAACATGTGAGTTAAAGACACTATCTCAGAATGACATCTGTCACAAATAGGATTTATAAAGGAATAAAAATGAGCCAATTTATCCTTGGACATATGAGCCCTATGCACAACCTTAAACTGTATTAATGAATGTTTAGCACATATAAATGATGTATTAACTAAATTGAAGAATTTTATCCCAATTCTCAATAGGGATAGTAAGGTTAAGTTCTCTTTCCCAATCATTTTTAATCTTATAGAAGGGCTCTGAACGTATCTTCATAATTATATTGTAAAATTTTGATATTAGCCCTTTCTGAGAAAGATTTAGTTCAAACAAATTCTCCAAAATACCTGAAGACACAAAATTTGGAAAAGTAGGAAGTACAGTATTTAAGAAATTCCTAATCTGTAAATATCTAAAAAAATGAAATCTAGGCAAATTATATTTATTAGATAATTGTTCAAAAGACATAAAACAATTATCCAAAAATAAATTGGAAAATCGTAGTAATCCTTTAGTCTTCCAAGCTGAATAAGCTTGGTCTATAATAGAAGGATAAAAAAAGCAATTGGATACAATAGGAATACTTAAAACAAACTGAGTCAACCCAAAAAATTTCTGAAATTGAAACCATATACGTAAAGTATGTTTTTTTTGAAAACTTTTTTTATTGCATTTTTAAGTAATTACAGAGTGAAATATGAGAAAAAATATGTATATAACCCTTCCCCCCTCCCCTTAACCCCTCCCCCCTGACTACCCTATAGAAAAAAAAGAGAAAGGAAGAGAAAAAAAAGAAAGAAAGAAAGAGTGTCTGGTTGGTGGTAGATCTCCACATGCTCCATGGAGTTCATTATAACTTTAATATATATATTTATTTCTTTCCCCAAATAACCAATTGTTTCATCTTCAGAGCATTTATATATTTAGTCCTGTCTTTAGTAAGTAAGGGCTCCAAATTTTCAGAAATGTTTCATTTTTATCTCTTAAATTATACGTAATTTTTTCTAATGGAATACAGCCATAGATTTCTTTCTTCCAAGAGTCTATACTTAAATATGTATCTGATTTCCAAGTAACTGCAATAGCCTTTTTCTTTTTATTGGTCCATTAAGCCCATTAACGTAAAGTATGTTTAACTATCGGATTGTCAATTCGTTTCGGCAATTTAGAAAGAGCAAAGGGAAGAGAAGACCCTAAAATAGAACCCAGTGAAAATCCTTGTACAGATTTAATTTCCAGGTTCACCCAATGAGGGCTAAAAGATAAATCCCAATCTTTTAACCAACATATCAAATATCAGATATTAACTGCCCAATAATAAAATCTAAAATTAAGCAATGCCAATCCACCTTCCTTCCTTGCCTTCTGTAAATATTTTTTACCTAATCTAGGATTTTTATTCTGCCATATATATGAGGAAATTTTTGAATCAACATTAGCAAAAAAAGATTTCGGAATAAAAATTGGTACCGCTTGAAATATATATTAAAAACTTGGGTAAAATAACCATCTTAATAGCATTAATCCGACCTATCAGAGATAAAGATACTGGTGACCATTTAGTAAACAAACATTTAATCTGATCGATTAGGGGTAAAAAATTAACCTTAAATAAGTCCTTATAGTTGTGATTTCAATCCCTAAGTAAATAAAAAGAGTCATTAACTAATTGAAAAGGTAAATTTCCATAAATTGGAACCTGTCTATTTAAAGGAAACAATTCACTCTTATTAAGATTTAACTTATACTCGGAAAAATTACTAAATTGAGCCAACAATGATATAACTGCAGGAATGGATTTCTCAGGATCAGAAATAAATAATAATAAATCATCTGCATATAATGATAGCTTATGTATGTCCGTCCCACGATTAATGCCAAAAATGTTCTGTGATTCTCTAATAGCAATTGCCAAGGGTTCTAAAGCAATATCAAATAATAATGGACTAAGAGGACAGCCTTGTCTAGTACCCCGAAATAAATGAAAAAAGGGAGATCTTTGATTGTTAGTAAGCACCAAGGCTACTAGAGTATGATATATCAGTTTAATCCAGGAAATGAATGTTGGACTAAAATTAAACTTCTCAAGCACAGTAAATAAGTATGGCCATTCAACTCTTATCAAATGCTTTCTCCGCATCTAGTGAAATGACACATTCTGAAGTGCTATGTGAAGGAGTATAAACAATATTCAATAATCTGCTAACATTGAAAAAAGAATAGCGATTTTTAATAAAACCAGTTTGATCTTCCGAAATAATTTGGGGTAATACCTTCTCCAGCCTGGATGCCAGTAACTTGGAAAAGATCTTGGAATCTACATTCAATAAAGATATTGGTCTATAGGATGCACAGTCAGTAGGGTCTTTATCTTTCTTCAATATTAAAGAAATGGAAGCTCTATAAAAAGATTGTGGCAGTTTACCCAATCTAATTGCTTCTTCAAAAACCCTGCATAACCAAGGAGAAAGCGTAGTGGAAAAACATTTTAAAAATTCTACTGTATACCCATCTGGACCTGGTGCTTTCCCAGAATTCATAGAGGAAATAACCCCTTTAATTTCTGCATCCGTAATAGGAGTTTCTAATATTGAAAGATCATCTGATGATAATTTTGGAAAATTCAATTTCCCAAGAAAATCACACATGGTATTATAATCATGATGGAATTCAGAATGATTCAGGGAGTTATAAAAATCTTGAAATGATTTGTTTATCTCATCATGGTTAACTGTCAGATCCCCATTCTGCTGACGAATCTTAGTAATTTGACGTTTAACCAAAGCATTCTTCAATTGACTAGCTAACAGTTTACCCGATTTATCACTATGTATATAAAAATCAGATCTGGTTTTCATTAATTGATTTTCAATCGAAGATGTAAGTAATAAACTATGTTCCATTTGAAGTTCAACCCTTTGTTTGTAAAGCTCCTTACTAGTAGTCGAATATTTCTTGTCAATCTCTTTAATTTTATCAACTAATAAAATAGTTTCCTTCTTAATGCGTTTTCTCAGACCAACAGAGTAGGAGATAATCTGTCCACGTATATATGCTTTAAAAGTGTCCCAAAGTGTTCCACAAGAAATATCATCCATGGAATTAGTTGAAAAGAAGAAATTGATCTGTTCCTTCATAAATTTAATAAAATCCGGATCTTGCAGTAAGGTAGAATCAAATTGCCATTGTCTAGCACGAGAAGCTGTATCCATAAATTTAATAGAAAGTTTTAATGGAGCATGGTCAGAGATGGCTATAATATCATAATTACAGCCACTTACCAATGGAATAAAACAAGAGTCAATAAAAAAATAATCAATTCTCAAGTAGGAATGATAAGCATGTAAGAAAAATGAAAACTCTTTGTCCTTAGAATGCTGAAATCTCCAAATATCAAAAATTCCATTATCAGTCAAAAAAGAGTTAATATAAGTGGCCGACTTATTAGGTAAAGTCTGAGTAGATATAGATTTGTCCAACAAAGGATTTAAAGAATAATTAAAGTCACCACCCATTATTAACTTATATTCATTTAGATTAGGTAGAGAAGTAAATAAGGACTTAAAAAAAATCAGGATAATCCACATTTGGAGCATAAACATTAACCATAGCAACCTTTTTGTTAAAAAGTAAGCCAGTAATTAACAAAAATCTACCATTCCGATCCGAAAAGATATCGTGTTGGACAAATGCAATAGAGGAGTCAATAAAAATTGAAACCTCCTTTTACTTTAGCATTCGAATTCGAATGGTACTGTTGACCCCTCCAAAACCAAAAAAGGTGATAATTATCCTCTTTCCTCACATGAGTTTCTTGTACAAAAATAATATGAGCATTGAGTCTTTGGAATACTTTGAAAATCTTTTTCCGTTTAATCGGATGGTTTAAGCCATTAGTATTCCAAGAGACAAAATTAATGGTCTGAGCCATATTTCTGAAATCAACCCTTTGGTATATAAAGGGTTATCCAAATTATGAACTCATGCACCCGGAAGAGGAACAAAAATAAGGGGCAGACCTGGAAGTGACAACATCGCGAACATTTTAGTCGTTTAAAATCAGCCCAAATGAAGAAACTAAAAAAAACTGATGTAAAGAATATAAGATTTAGAAAAAGACCCCTCCAGTCCCCACCCAAGAGGAGAAAAGATCTCCCCAGCCAGGAGAACGCTGGGAAAAAGGAGAAATGAAACTAAATCTACCCCCATATCAGCAGAAGGCAACTCTGTGTATAAAGCATAAAAAAGATCCACCCAAACTCTAAAGAAATAATAATCACTATACTAAAACCAAACTTCTTAATATAATTGGTAGTAAAAAAACAAAAAGAATATAATCACTAGTAACTTATAAATCGGGTTAAAACCCAAACAAACCAAAAAAAAAATCTAAACTGTGATAAGAAATGCATTATAGGAAGAAGACAAGAGAAAAAAATGGCGAAATCAAAAAAAAAGCCAAAAATATTTTAAAGAAACCGCCATCTTAGTAAAAAAAAAATCACCTTCGAAGGATTAATAAAAATTACCAAAGCTAAAGTACAGTGATTGAAGTAAGTAAAATAAAAAGATTAGTACATCAAAAAAAAACTTTAACTAGAGTATAGAGTAAACCTACACCAATAACCAGAAACAAAATCTGGTTTTGGAAACAAAAACCATCTTGCAACGATCAAAATCACTCGTTTATTAGAGATGAGAATCCATAGCAGTAGGGAAGTTCTCATTCAAAAAGCTTCTCGGTTCAGATGTAGAAAAGAAAACACACCTTGATGCATTGGGAGGCGATATCCTGAGTTTCGCAGGGTATAAAAGCGCAGGTTTTAGATTTTTCTCATAACATTCGGACATCAGAGGTTTAAAAAGAAGCCTTGCCTTCATTACTTCTGGACTAAAATCTTCCACTAATTGAAAATTGAATTCTTGAAATTTGACCATCCCTACATGCCGAGCCACACAAATAAGTTGCTCTTTAACATGCACATAATGAAATCGGACAATTACAACCGGTGGTTTAGCTGAAGCACTTGGTGATCGACGCATAATTCTGTGAGCGCGATCAAGTAATGGAGGACTGTCTGGGAATACAAAAGGGAACGCGTCCTTTAAAAGTTGCGCGAAGTACTTCGAGGGGTCCCCTTGTTCAATACCTTCCGGGAGACCAAGTATGCGTAAGTTCTGTTTTCTGGACCGATTCTCAAAGTCGACACTCTTGGCTTTAAGTGTTTTCACCTGTTTAATCGTTGAAAGTAATTTCTGCTCCAGTTTTTCAATTATCAAGTCTCGCTTCCGAGCGTCCTCTTGCAAAGTTGCGATTAGAACTTGCTGCTGGTTAACTACTGAATCAGTCTTATCCATATAATCTTGAAAAGCCTTTATATCTTGTTTGAAAATTTGTCGTTGTTCTTCAAATTTTTCATTTAAAACCTCCAATAATATTTCATAAGTCAATTCAGTGCGCTTAGGATCGGTCTTTTTCTTCTTCCCGTTCCCGTTAGGATCTTTCCCAGGTTCTCGCCCTTTAGATCTAAGAGCCATTTCTGTATTCATTTCTTCAAAATTCACAATAAACTCTTAAAGATAAGTCCAAAAAAGTAGCAAGAATCTTTTGGTGTAGGTAAAAATAAGTTAAATAAGGGTGATCATAGGTTAAAAAAAGTAAAGGTTATGGAGCGAATCTGAAAGAATGCTCACTCCATGAGCGTCTCCTGCTGACTTCTCAGGCCTCCTGAAATTCATTCTTTCCATTGTCCATATTGCTGCTACTGCTACTCCATGTCCTTCTGGTAAACTGTCACAGATCATGCTAACCATGATTTATACAATCTTGATAGTTTGGGGAGCTTTACTGAATGCAATAGTGGTAGATAGATAACCGCTGACATCCAGTCCACAAATACAGAAACTACAACAGCTGTATATTCTATACTGTCTTAAAAACACAAAAGGAAAAGCATTCCGGCCAGTACAACAAAAGTTGGGAGAAGTATTAGACCCAAAGTCATATAATGTTAACTGAAAAATGTAACAAGCCTAATAGTCTGAACAGTTTAGACTTCAGCAAAAAGAGATCAAACGATTGAGAACTAAAGTAAGAGTATAAGAGTAACTCATTTGAGCAAGGAAAACCTTGCTCAAATTATGGGCTGTAAAACCTACAATGAGCATGCAAAAAGTAAACGTTAGAAGAATGAGGCTCTTGCAGTGAATTTATAAAGAAGAAACAAAGAAATGAAAGAGTAATTAAACAAATTCCTTGATTCTGCCTTTGTAGAAGTGGACATAAACATTTCCCAGATATATTATGGTACCAAGAGTTCAATGAAAGAGAAGCAAATTAGTGAAGTTAAAAAATGATGGAAAAATTAAGAGTTTGTATTAAGAGCTTAAGAGTTTGTATCCTTGAGTAGCTTTAGCTCCCCAATTCACTTTCCACTACTTTGTTCACTGCATTGTGGTGCTGCCTCGTGCACCCATGTGGAACTTGTCAAATTCATCAACTTTGCCACCAACTACCACTCAGTCTTTAAATTCAGTTAGTCTATCCTGATACCTCTGTCCCTTCATCTCTCGGTCTCCACCTCTGGTCACAGATTATCCACCAACACCTTTTACAAACCCACTCATTTCCATTGTTACTTTGACTACATCTCTTCCCACCCTGCCACTTGCAATGAGGCTATTCCATTCTCAGTTCCTCCATCTGAGCCTCATCTGACCTCATGAAAAGACTTTCCATTTCAGGACATCCAAGTGTCTTATTTCCTGTGTTGTTATCAATACAGCTCTCACCCGCATCTTCTCTATTTTCTGATCTGCCCTCATCTCACTCCTCCCGCCCCACCCCTATGATGTAAGAGACTGGTAGGGTTTCTCAGTCTGCATCATATCAGAGCACCCTCCAGTACTCGTCACCTAGTCTCCTGCCTTATTATGACTTTCTGATTATTAATAATTTTGAAGAGAAAACCCAAAGGTATGTGGATGAGGGAATGATCAGGAGGATGGGGAAGTTCTGGGCTAGAATCAGCACCTGGAAGAATCCAATACCAGACCATATAGAATAGAGACCTAAAATGGACTTGCAGTCATTTAATTACCCATGGCTATTCATGAAATACAAATGAGCATTGTTTACAGAAGACGTGTACACATCCAGCCCGATAACTGCATCTGTATATTGCAGTTTTTCAATGATTCTGCAGCATTCCTTCACATCCCAGCAGCTAACTGGTAAGACAATGCCAGGAGTATTATGTGCAGTTCTTGTCACCCTACCATAGGAATGATGTAATTAATCTAGAGAGACTGTAGAAAAGATTCACAAAGATTTTGCTGGGACTGGATGGCTCAAATTATAAAAGTTCTGCATAGGCTGCGACTGTTTTCCCTACAGGAAAGGAGGCTGAAGGGTATCCATAGTGAGATATGCAAAATCGTGAGTGACATGGACATGGTGGATGATCACAGTTGTTTACCCCGGGTAAGGGTAAGGAGGTCTAAAACTAGAGGGCATAGGATTAGGGTGAGAGGGGAAGAATTTAACATAGACATGAGTGATAAGTTTTCCCATACAGAGGGTGTTGGTTATGTAGAATGAGCTACCAAGAAATGGTAGAGGTGGATGCAGTTAACGTTGAAAAGACATTTAGATAGGTACAGGGATTGGAAAGTCTGGAGGGATATGGGGCAAATGTAAGCAAAAGACACCTTAGTTGCAATGAACAATCTGGGCTAGAGGGTATTATTCTATGACTCTAACACTTATAACAAATCTATCAACTTTCTAAGAGGGGCCTCTTAAACTCCAGTTTATACTTCAAATCAAGTTAATTATAACCATCCTATATGATGCGAAAATTGTCATTTTGAGGCAGCAGTACAGTGCAGAGACATAAAAATTACAATAAATTACAAAATAAATCAATAGTGCAAATTGTTAGGTAGTATTTGTGGCTTGTTCGGATGATGAAGGGGAAGAAACTGTTCCTGAATCACTGAGTGTGGGGCTTCAGGATCCTGTGCCTCATCCTCAATGTAGTAATGAGAAGAGGGTATGTCTTGGATGGTGAGGGTCCTCCTTGTGCACTGATGAGGGTTGTGCCTGTGATGGAACTGGTTGAATCTGCATTCCCTTGTTCAGATTCAGATTCAGTTTATTGTCATTTAGAAACCACAAATGCAATGCAGTTTAAAAAATGAGACAATGCTCCCCCAGAATGATATCACAAAAGCATATGACAAAACAGACTACACCAGAAAATCCACGTAACGTTTGGCAATCCCCAATCCAGAGTCCACAGAGGCTGCTGCATATTAATATCGCGCTACCGTCTAGCGCAGGGGTGGGCAAACTTTTTGACTTGTGGGCCACAAAGGGTTCTAAGATTTGACAGGGGGGCCAGACCAGGAGCAGATGGACGGAGTGTTTTGGTAATACACCTCATAAGAGAAAATAAAATATCATGGGATATGTAGAAAACATGTGCTTTAATTTCAATTGAAAATGAACAAATGCATTACAACAAAATATCTGTCTTTGAAGTCCCATGGTATTTAGCTATTTATTAAAATGACTTTTAAAACACTGAAAATTAAATGAATAAAATACAGCTTTTTTTTTATAGTAACAGTTATTATTTTAAAGCACTGAAAATTCTGTTATCCTTCAAGATATTATCATCATCACTCTCCTCCTGACTGTCTTTATTTCAAAAACGGTAGGAGATGCAGGTCTACTTGTCCTGCTCCTTCTTATTCAATTGTCCCCTGTGCCAAAACTCAAAAACGACCAGCACAAAGACAGAACAGTGACAGCGCGCCAGTATGCGGAGCACGTTATTTGATCTGGAGCGCATTTTTTATATTGAGAACGTACGTGCACCTGCACACTACTCATGTCCATCACTTAACAGAAAAGACATGTAACATGTAAGGCTTATTGAAAAAAATATTTTCAAATGCATTTTTTACATAACACAACGAAGAAACTTATTTTTAATTTCAGTGGGAACAGTGTTGTTGGTCTCCCTTTTTAGCCAGCGCATCAAAGTCTGGATTTAGTTTTGTTGTGGCGATTCTCAGGATGGATCTGAGGTGTTGGTCAGTGAACTTGGATCTGTGGCTGGCTTTGTTGATGTTCATGACGCTGAACGCCTGTTCACACAAATAGGTCGAGCCGAACAAAGAGTAAAGCACAAATGTGGAGTAATACGCTGCACCTCAACAAAGGTCAATGTGTAGCGGTGTGCTACAGGCAGCGCTAAAATTACGACACGGAGTCGGTAACTGCAGTCGAAGAAAAAAACTTTATTCGAAATCCCCAGCCTCACTTTTAAGCCTCCCTCAACCTGCCCCCCCGTGGCGCAGAGGCTCCAAAGCTCTGTGCTCGCAAATCCCCGCAGGCTATCTCCCTTAGCCGGAATGCTGGCTAATTGTGAGCCGGTTCGGATGTGCCAGGAAATGGGTCGCCACAAATGTATATAGAATGCGTCATCTATTGGGAAAACGCTAGAATTGCGGGGGAAAAATATTAACAAGGTTTATTAATATAATTTCATCAAGTTCTGCGGGCCGGATTAAAAAGCTTAACGGGCCGCGTATGGCCCGCGGGCCGTAGTTTGCCCACGCCTGGTCTAGTGCGTTCTGCGGAAAGGAGCTCCAAATCCACTAGACTAAAACAAAACCAAAAACTAAAGCTACAAGACCTGCACAAAACCATATAATTACAACATATAGTTACAACAGTGCAAACAATAGCATAATTGATAAAAAAAAAACAGACTATGGGCTCAGTAAAAATAGTCCAAGATGTTAAAGGACAATAAGTTCAAAAGAAATCACCACAGTTTCCACAAGTCCCTGGGGTCCCGACAGACTCGCCATCCCATGCCAGCAGCAGAAGGGAGTACTACTCCCCACTATGGACTTCCAAGGCGCCGCCCGACTCAGCCTCTGTTCTAAGATTTCCTTAAACACTCCAGCAAGCTGATCAGCACAGGTTTTCAGTACCTGGTTAGGTACACCATCAAGGCCTGATGGCATTGTAAGGGTTCACCCTCGTGAAGGATATTCTGACATTAGCCCCTGAGGTGGAGATCACAGGGTCGCTGGATGCTGTGGAGATTTGCACCAGTATGATGTTATTCTCCCTTTCAAGGAGATGTGTTTTAGTTACTTATAACTGAACTCATTTCTGTAACCACATTAAAAAAAAATCCCCTTTAATATTATTTTTTATATTTTTAATAAAGTTCGCACTAACTATTCTCCCTTGTCACTTTTTTTAAACAGGGTGTTTTATTACTTTGGGAGCAATTTGAAGATATTGATCACCATAGCTACCATGCATACAATGGCATGGCAGGTCTCCTGCTGATTGTTTTACGGGTGTGTCTAGCCTTGCTCTTAACCTCTAGTCTTTACCAGATTATTACTTTGGAAAGAAGTGTACTTAAGAGAGATTTCTACATCACATTTGCTAAAGTAAGTATGATTTTTTTTAATCTTTTACCTTTTTCTATAAGGTTGCCCCTCATTTTCCTGTATTTCAGGAAATAAAGACATAACCTGGCAACTTCTCCGATAACTCAGGCCCTTTATCTGGCAGCATTCTTGCAAATCCTTTTTGCACTCTTTTCAGTTTAACCTTATCTTTCCTACAACTGTGATCAAAACAAGTACTCCAAGTGTGGCATCACATTTATATAACTGCAACATGATGTTGCATCTCCTAACGTTACATCCATGCCTCGATGGAGGCCAGCGTGCTAAATTTGCCACCCTGTCTGTCTGTGGCACCCCTTTTAATGAACTATGCACTTGTGCTCAGTCTCTCTGTTCCATTGCACTCCCTATTGCCCATCATTCATAATATAAATCCTACACTGGTTTCACTCTCCAAAATGTATCATCTCACACCTTTCTGTATTGAAGTCTATTTGTCAATCCTCAAACCACTTTCCCAAGTGACAAATGTTCTACATTCTATGATAAAATTCTTCACTATCAACAATACTACCTAAATTTGTGTAATCTAAAATTATTTGTGTTTTTCTAGTTACCTTCTACCAAATTAAAATGCACTCAGATGCTTGGTTCTGTCAAAATGTTAATGGGTTGTTGCCTAAAGAAAGGTAACATGCAAGGAAACTGAAGTTGCATTTGAACTTGAGAAGATTTTTGAATAAAGACCAATTGTCACTTCACATCAATAGTAGGTCACTGAACTCTAGTACTTCCCTCACTATATTGTTATATTAATCAGAGTTAAGCCAAATATAATCTTTTTCAGCAAGTATGTATGCATTTATAAAATAAGTTCAGGGAATATTTGGCTAATAATGTGCCAAAAAGATGCAGGAAACACTTTATTGATGATTTAGCCATCTGTACTTTGTTTTCAGAACTGACTGAATAGATCAAGCAGCAATGTAACTCTTATAATTTTACATCCAGCATTAAAATGTGCTCCATGAATTTTCATACTTTCAAAGCTAGTTTAACATTTAATTGAGACCAAAGCTTACCAAAGTTAAACAGATTTTCTTGCCCCCAACTTGCCTCAGTAATGCTTCTCTGAACATTATGAAGGGCAAAATGTTTGATTTGATGTGCTTAGAGGAGACCAAAGATTCAAATGATTTTGTGAGGTATGCAGTTGTAAGTGATGAGAACAAGTGAGTTGGGTCAAAATCTCTGCTTCTACCTTACAAATTCTGTGAAATATTTTCCTCCGTTATCGTTCCAAAGTTGAGTGTTGTTGCTGGGTAACTACAGTTACAGTCTAATCATGATAAAAAGAGCATTAATACTTTAAAGCAATGTTGTATTTCTGACACAACTTTTAAGATGACATTGTCTTGTAAACTGCCAACAATTAATTCTGCTTTTCATAATTATATCTGGATTTAGATACTGATCTCCCAGTCAGAAAACACAACAGTGCAGAATCATAAGAAGTATGATGTTTGTGTGTCTTCTAAACGCCAGCAAATACAGCCCCAAAGCTCTCAAACCCTCCTCATATTCATTCCTGGGATCATTCTGATGAACCTCCTCTGGACCCTCTCCAATGTCAAAACGTCTTTTCTCAGATAAGAGGCCCAAAACTGCTCACAATATTCCAAGAATAGTCTGACAAATGTCATTTAATGCCTCATTATGACATCCTTGCTTTTGTACTCTCGATTTCTCTCTCAAAATTAATGTTAACATTGCTTTTCCCTTCCTTACCTTTTGACTCAGCTTGCAAGTTAATACTTAGGGAATTTTGCCAAGGGCTCCTTCTGCATCTCTCATTTTTGAAATTGCAGCCCATTTACAAAATAGTCTATTCTTTTATTCCTTCTACCATGCACTTCCCTACTCTGTATTTGGGGCAGCATGGTTTAGCATAGTGACCAGCTCAAGGCTTTACAGTACAGGAGACCTAGGTTCAGTTTGTGCCACTGTCTGTGAGGAATATGTATGTTCTCTCTATGACTATATGGGTTTCTTCTGGGTACTCTGGTTTCCTCTCACAGTGCAAAGACATACTGGGTGGTAGATCAATTGGTCATTGTAAATTGCCCCATGATTCGGCAAGGGTTAAAATGGAGAATCGCTGGGTGGCATGGCTCAAAGGGCCTATTCCTTGCTGTATCTCAATAAATAAATTCCAACTTCCGCTTCAAAGGTACATTTAATGTCATTCTTTGCCCATTCTCTCAATCTATCTAAGTCCCTCTGCAGACACCTTGCTTCCTCAACATGACCTGCCACTTTACCATCATCCACAAACTTGCCCATATAGCCATCAATTTCTTCATCCAAATCACTGACATATAACACGAAAAGTGCCAGTCCCAACACCAACCCCTGCAGAACACCACTATTAGCAGCAGCCAACCAGAAAAAGCCCCTTTTATTCCAACTCTCTGCCTTCTGACAATCAGACAATCTTCAAAATAAATGCTATTATACTTCCTGTAGTACCATGGACTCTTGTTCAGCAGCCTCATACAGCATCTTGTCAAAGGCCTTTTGAAAATCCAGATAAACAGTATCCACTGACAATCCTTTGTCTATCCTGCTTGCCTTTCCAACCACTGTAATCAGGCCTAATTGCCTATAATTACCTATCTTCTGTCTCACTCCCTTCTTAAACAGTGGATGACATTTGCAATTTTCCAATTCTCCAAGAACCATTCCAAAATCTGGTGATTCTTGAAAGATATTTACTAATGCCTCCACAATCTCTGCAGTTGCCTCTTTCAGAACTGTGGGCTGTAGTCCATCTGTTCCAGGTTACTTATCTATCTTCAGACCTTTTAGCTTGCTAAGCACTTTCTCCTTAGTAATAGCTACTGCACTCACCTCTGCCTCTTGACACTGTTGCATTTCTGACATTCTGCTAATATCTTCCATGGTGAAGACTGATGGAAAATACTTATTCAGTTCATCCTCCTTTTCTTTGTCCCCCATTACTAGTGTCATTATTCCAATGGACAATATCCATTAGTATCTACCTTTTACTCTTTAGACATCTGGGAAGAAATGTTTTGCATCCTCTTATATTATTGGTTAGCTTGCTTTCATATTTCATCTTTTCTTTTTTTATGGCTCTTTTATTTGCCTTCTGTTGGTTTTTAAAAGCTTTGCAATCCTCTACCTTCCGAACATTTTTTACTGTATTAAATGTCCTCCCTTTTACTTTTATGTTGTCTTAGACTTCCCTTCTTGCCACAGTTGCCTCATCCTCCCTTTAGAATAGTTATTTATTTTTGGCATGTGTCTTTCCTATGCCTTCCAAATTGTTTCCAGAAACTCCAGCTGTTCTGCTGTGATCCCTGCTTGTGTCCCCTTCCAGTCAACTTTGGCCAGCTTCGCTATCATCCCTCTGTAATTCCCTTTACTCCACTGTAATACTGATACATCCTTTTTTATCTTCTCCCTTTCAAACTGCATGGTAAATTATCATATTACTCCTTAAGGGTTCCTTTACCTTAAGCTCCCTAACTGAATCTGATTAATTACGTAACACCCTGTCTAGAATTGTCATTCCCCTCTGGGCTCAATCACAAGCTGCTCTAAAAAGCCATCTCGTAAACATTCTATAAATTCACTCCATTGGAAAAATCCAGTTGGTGCTGGATCCCAATTTACCTGAATATTGAAATCCTCCCTGATTATCGCAACATTGCCCTTTTTACATGCCTGGCCCATATTCTATGTTTTCATATCCTGGCTACGGTTTGGAGGTCTATGTATAACTACCATTAGGGTCTTTTTACTCCTGCAGTTTCTTCGCAATTTTACATCTTCTAATCCTATGTCACCTCCTTTAAAGGATTTGATTACATTTTTTTACCAACAGAGCCACCACACCCCCTCTGCCTACTTGCCTGTACTTTCGATACAATGTGTATCCTTGAATGTTAAGCTCCCAACTGTGATCTTCTTTCAGCCACAATTCAGAAATTACCACTACATCATAACTGCCAATCTCTTAATACCACTTCAAGATTATCTATATTCATATACTGCATGGATTCAGAAATATCATCATCAGATCTGTCTTCATTACCTTTCTCGATTTTGGTCCCCCGTTACATTTTAACTCTTCCCACTGACTGCAGTTTTGCCCTATCATCTGCTTGTCCTTCCTCACAGTCTCATTGCACATTGCATCTACTTGTATACCAGCTGCCTCATCATCAGCCCCATCACTCTGGTTCACATCTCCCCTACCAAATCAGTTTAAACCCTCCCCAACAGCTCTAGTATATCCACAGTATATATAACTATGCCTGTCTGCCATGCACCCTTTTGCAAAATTAATAGGGAGAAGTGATGGTAAAATAGCTGACCACCACTTCCCAGAGACTGATAAACACTCAAATATTAAGTGTTTGAGAAGATGCAAAATTGTACACTGAAGTAAAACATCAGCTATGGTCCCATTAAATGGTGGAGCAGTCTGGAGAGGTGACTTGTCTACTCCATACTCTATTTCTTTTTTTCCAGGTCACTTGAGATAGGCATTTCCTGCATCCCACAAATGAATAAACAAGCTAAGGAGAGCAAAAAGCAACAAACATGGTAGAACCCAAATCAGAGAATCTCTTTAGTATTGCTTGCAAGGGCAACTTGATGCTACTACAAAGATTAAATCAAAATCAGTAACCAACATTTCCAAAGCCCTAAATGCTACCTGTTTATTTAAAGAGGTCAAAGCTAAAGTCATTTATTCTTGGATGAAGGGTCTCGGCCCAAAATGTTGACTGTTTATTCCTTTCCATAGATACTGCCTGACTTGCTGAGTTCCTCCAGCATTTAGGTAGTTTAATTAGAAACATGATAAAAATATCTGATGGAGTAAACAGAGAAATTATAAAATGAATCTAGCCCAGTCCCAACCTACCCCAAATTATTTGTTAACAGATCCAGATACCTACAAAAAATATCTGTGTGGTTTTTCAGTCATTAATATTACAACTCGGGTTGGTTGAAAACAGAACTGGTAATTTTTCATGCAAAGTGGAAATGAAGAAATATCTAATAATTTCTTGATCCTTTTTAAAAGCATATTGTTAAAGGGGTTTTCATGGATTGACAACCAGCACAAGGATCTCTTTCTTTTTAATATATTAGGGCTGCATTCTTTGGTTGCTCTGCCATCCAGTCTTCATAGCTGTATCAGCAATGTTTGCCGAGTACCAAAGAAAGAAGGTATGTACTTGAAATTTGCATTCCTGAAAGAATGTGACTTTGTCCAAAGAAAATCTTTCATGGATTTTAATTATAAATTCTTTCTAACTAATTTAGTCCACTGAAGTTGGTGTTCACACAAAATGGCCTTCTCTGGACTGGAGAAATCAAATAACGCACTTGCATTTGATCCACAGGGGTAATTCTGAGCTTCCTATATTACATACCTCTTTAATTCTCAATCCCACACATATTCCAGCCTATCTTTCTGCAGCTTCTTCCACTGCCGTAGTGAGACCCAAAGTCAACTGGAAGAACATCATGAATCAAGGCACTTTGCAACCTGTTGGAATGAATGTTGAACTTCCCACTTACAGATGAATTTCTTTCCCATAGTTTACCATTATCATGCTTGTGTACATTTATCACCCAGTTTCTTTAAGTTACCTTGCTAATAGTCAGTATTCATGCTCCTTATTACCCATCCTCTTCACCAATCTTCATAACCTTTATTTCTTAAACTGCACTCCTCCCACCAACCATGATTTAAAAACTGACATCTCTGCATTTCCCCTGGTTCTGAAGAAGAGTTACAGTGCTTCTCGACAACATTTGAATTAACAGTGGTTGTGTGAAAGAGCAATTTGAGCACCAAAAAATGATGCACCGCAGGCCATGAACAAAGGCCTACTTTTAGAACTTCTGGGAGTATCTGTATAATTATACATCTGTAACCCCCTGGGTCGCCTCAGGCTCGCTCAGCTCGTTCTCATCTAGGGGGAGCAGCCTTCGGCCCTACCAAACTGAGTAATCAGCTGGTGTGGATGCTGTGTGATGTCCCCGCCTCGCCCAAAAACAGACAGTACATCATATGTGATTAAATGAGTACAATTTATAAAGGTTACTATAACTAAGTGATTAATAACGATACAGTATATATGAAGGAAAAACAATAAAGAAAAGGCGCCAAACTTATCAAAGTCCAAACCACTTTGTGCACAACCATTGGAGCTCAATTACTGAAGTCTTCTGGCCACCATTCAATCCCCTCCGAACTCCTTGACTCGCAGCTCAGGACCACCCGAAGTGGTCAACCAAGCACATCTATTGTCGTCTCCTCTCCTCAGGGTACCTCCTGGCCTTGGACCCCCACCCGGGGTCCAATCCTCGCCCAGTTTACAGCATCGCGTCCTCTCTCTCTCACCCCCTCGCGCCGATCTGTCCAAAAGCCCACCAGCAATAGCTTACAGACTCAGAAGAAAGAACAACATTAATCCCAGTTGGTTTACAAAGGAATACAATTCTCGTTATCAGTAAATTTTAACCCAAACAAGCTTCCAGCACTCTCTCACAACAAAGAAGCATTCCTACTTTTAACAAAACAAAGAAGCCATTTTGATTACATACACAGTAACAAAAAAAAAAGAAGAAATCCCCTTTACACATCTCCTCACATCGTAACAGATATTGAGGAGGATGCACAATTTCCTGTTGAATTTTTAATATCTTGTTCACCAACTGGTGCACTGTTGCATAATCTTGATGTATAGAAAGTTCCAATAATATTGCTCAGGAATTGGAATCGATCAATAAAATGCAATGGTATAATTATATATCCAAAATACAGATATGCTTGCTACATTTAAGAGGGATTTGAACAGATATTTAAATCAGAAAAAGACGATCTACATCTCAAGGTTCTGAAATAAGTGGCTGAAGAGATTATGGAGGCATTACTAACAGCCTTTCAAGGAGGATTGGAACATTGCAAAAGTTACTCCATTCTTCAAGAAGGGAGAGAGGCAGAAGAGAGGAAATTGTAGCTCAGTTAATCTGACCTCAGTGGTTGGGAAGATCTTGAAGTCAATTGTTGAGGATGAAGTTTTGGGTACTTGGAGGCACATGATAAAATAGACTGAAGTCAGCATAGTTTTGTTAAGGGAAAATCTTGTCTGACAAATCTGTTGGAGCTCTTTAAAGACATAACAAGCAGGACAGACAAAGGAAAATCAGTAGATACGAGGAAATCTGCAGATGCTGGAAATTCAAGCAACACACACAAAATGCTGGTGGAACACAGCAGGAGAGCACATTGCTTCTTCCTATAGATGCTGCCTGGCCTGTTGTGTTCCACCAGCATTTTGTGTGAGAATCGGTAGATGTTGTGTACTTTGATTTCCAGAAGGCCTTTGACAAGGTGCCACACAAGAAGCTGCATAACAAGTTAAAAGCCCAAGGTATAGGAAAGATATTAGCATAGATAAAGCAGTTGCTGATTGGCAGGAGTCAAAGAGTGGGAATAAAGGGAGCCTTTTTTGGTTGGCTGTTGGTGACTAATGGTGTTCCTCTTGGGGTGTGTGTTAGGCCTGCTTCTTTTTACGTTATATGTCAGTGATTTGGATGATGGAATTGATGGCATAGTGGCCAGTTTTGTGGCTGATAGAAAGATGTGTGGAGAGGCAGATAGTGTTGAGGAAGCAGAGAGGCTACAGATAGACTTGGATGAGAAGAATGGGCAAAGAAGTGCCAGATGGAATACAGTGTTGGGAAGTGTATGTTCATGCACTTAGGTAGAAGAAATAAAAGCGTAACCTGTTTTCTAAATGAAGAGGAAATTCAAAAATCTCTGACCTGCAAAGGGATGTGGGAGTCCTCATGCAGAATTTCCTGAAGTTTAATTTGCAGGTTGTGTTAGTGGTGAGGAAGGCAAATGCAATGTTTGCATTCATTTTGAGAGAACTAGAGTATAAAAGCAAGGATGGAATATTGAGGCTTTATAAAGCTGTGGTGCAACCTCACTTGGAGTATTGTGAGAGGATTTGGGCCCCTTATCTAAGAAAGGATGTGCTCATGTTGAAAAGGGGTCAAAGAAGGTTCACTAAAATGATTCCAGGATTGAAAGGCTTATCACATGTTTGATGGCCCTGGGGCTCTACTCACTGGCATTCAGAAGAATGAGGGGGATCTCATTCAAACCTATCAAATGTTGAAAAAGGCCATGATACCATGGATGAGGAGAGGATTTTTCTTATGGTGGGAGAGATCTAGGACTAGAGCACACAGTCTCAAGAGTAGAGGGATTTCCATTTAGAATTGAGATGAAAAATTTCTTGAGCCAAAGAGTGGTGAATCTATGGAATTTGTTGCTACAAGCAGCTGTGGAGGCCAAGTCAATAGACAATAGACAATAGGTGCAGAAGTAGACCATTTGGCCCCTCGAGTCTGCACCGCCATTCTGAGATCATGGCTGATCATTCACTATCAATACCCAGTCCCTGCCTTGTCCCCATATTCCTTGATTCCCCTATCCATCAGATATCTATCTAGCTCCTTCTTGAAAGCATCCAGAGAATTGGCCTCCACCGTCTTCCGAGGCAGTGCATTCCACACCTCCACAACTCTCTGGGAGAAGAAGCTCTTCCTCAACTCTGTTTTAAATAACTGACCTCTTATTCTCAATCCATGCCCTCTGGTACTGGACTCTCCCAACATCTGGAACATATTTCCTGCCTCAATCCTATCAAATCCTTTAATTATCTTAAACGTTTCAATCAGATCCCCTCTCAATCTCCTCAATTCCAGTGTGTACAAGCCCAATCTCTCCAATCTCTCTGCGTAAGACAGCCCTGCCATCCCAGGAATCAACCTAGTGAATCTACGCTGCACTTCCTCAATTGCCAGAATGTCCTTCCTTAAAACTGGAGACCAAAACTGTACACAATATTCCAGGTGTGGTCTCACCAGGGCCCTGTACAAATGCAAAAGGACATCCTTGCTCTTGTACTCAATTCCCCTTGTAATAAAGGCCAAATTTCCATTTGCCATCGGGTATATTTAAGGCAGAGGCTGATAGATTCTTGATTAGTCAGGGCATGAAGGGATACGGGGAGAAGGCAGGAGATTGGAGGGAAAATGGGTCAGCCATGATGAAATGGTAGAGCAGTCTTGATGGGCCAAATGGCCTAATTCTGCTACTGCATCTGATGGTCTTATGGTCTTAAAGTGTTTATGGATACAATCGTAATGCCAGTGAATGGGAATATTATAGATGGGCACAAAGGTCAGCATGGATGTAGTGGCGCAAAAGGCCTGTTTGTTTGCAGTACGGTTTGACTGCGCTGAAATATTGTGCAAAAGGGCAGTGTAAGCAGGTTGGTGTAACTGGAGGTGCTAAAATGCTCTCAGATCTGCAACCAAACTTCAAGAGAACTGGCAAGTTACTAAATACTAAGTCTGCACAAATATTTCCATGCATTTTAAAAGTTTAAAAAATGTATTCTGGAACACTAAGTTCTAATTGAGAAAGCACTTGTAGACTAAAATGTTTCTCTTTCCATTGTTGCTGCCCGACCTGCTGGGTGTTTCCAGCATTTTCTGTTTATTCAAGCAACAGAAACAAAATGCTTGTGGGAACGCAGCAGGCCCGGCAGCATCTATAGGAAGAAGAACAGTCGATGTTTCAGCCGAGACTCTTCGTCAGGACTAACTGAAAGAAGAGATTTGGAAAGGGGAGGGGAGATCTGAAATGATAGGAGAAGATAGGAGGGGGAGGGATGAAGCTAAGAGCTGGAAAGTTGATTGGCAAAAGGGATACAGAGCTGGAGAAGGGAAAGGATCATGGGATGGCAGGCCTAGAAAGAAAGAAAGGGGGAGGGGAGCACCAGAGGAAGATGGAGAGTAGGCAAGGAGTGATAGTGAGAGGGACAGAGAGAGAAAAAAAGGAAAAAAATACTAAATAAATAGATAGCTAGATAGGTACGTAAATAAATAAATAAGGGATGGGGTAAGAAGGGGAGGAGGGGCATTAACAGAAGTTAGAGAAATCAATGTTCATGCCATGAGGTAGGAGAGACCCAGATGGAATATAAGGTGTTGTTCCTCCAACCTGAGTGTGGCTTCATCTTGACAGTAGAGAAGGCCATGGATTGACATATCAGAATGGGACGTAGAATTAAAATGTGTGGCCACTGGGAGATCCTGCTTTCTCTGGCGGACTGAGCGTAGGTGTGCAGCAAAATGGTCTCCCAGTCTGCGGCGGGTCTCACCAATATAGTGTTTTCAGTTTATTATTTAAATTCTGCAGCAACAGCAATTTTATGATTTCCTAAAATGTGTCAATGTTGATTTAGCAAAGATATGTCTTAAAATCTGTTTCCACAGGACCAGTCTTAAGTAAAATCATTGTTGTTTCTTCCCAGATTATTGTCATTACTGTCATTCTCTGTCAGTCTGTCTCCATGGTCATCTTGTACAGACTCTTCCTTTCTCGGAGTCTTTTCTGGGAAGTTTCATCACTTTCTTCAGTTACATTGCCGCTCACTATGTCATCTGGGCATAGATATCATTACAAGTCCTAGTGATGAAGATGTAGCTAAAGAAAGATTCACTACATATAATATATATTGAATTCTAATAGCAAAGCTGTGGTTTTGGGTAACATTTTAATACAAATTATTATGTACCAAACCAATCAAGACTAAGTCATTTACAAAGGCTAGTCCACATTACATGCACTTGAATTAATAAATTTAGGATTGTGGACACAATTTTTCAGAGCATAATCTGCCACCATAAATGCTGCAAATAGAATCATCATGGAAAAGAGTATGACTATGTTTATTTCAAAATTTGTTTCTGTACCAAGATTAATGAAATGCAATTTACAATATTATGTTTTTATTCTGTTGTATTATTGATATCAATATATTTGTACTATAAATGTTAACAACTCAGTCAATGGGAAAACTAAATATTATCAAATTAAGTACTTTTGTTGTTGAGGTTCATAGGCATGTTTCCATAAAATATAATTTTTTTTTATCATTTTGATCTCCCCTAGAAGCAATTGCACAACTTTTACTCAAAAGAGGATAGTGAATTATTTCTATGGTGCTACATGATCATGTACTCATTAGGTGGAGAATATTTTCATATTTTTGTAACAAATAATTTCTTGAACTCCTCCCTCTTGTGACCCTGTTGACAAATTATCTATCTTGCGTGTTGTATAGATAGGTTCATCAGCTTCATTACCTCCAGGATATTTCATGATAAAGAATTAAACAATTAAACAGAATGTTGGAAACATTATAATTCTGACAGTGAAATTGATCATTGATAGTAGAAATGAAAGAATTATTTTCCATATTAAAGTGCCTCTGTACACTTACAATATCAGATTCTCCAGAATGGAAAATCATAAAACACTACCAGCACTCTCATAGTGTGGTTGAAGACTCCTAATCATGGATGTAGATTTGCACATTGGCACCTGATGTGTGAACATGGGCACAAGTTCAATTTTCACCTTGGGTACACTGAACATTGATATCATTGTGATGTTTAAATAATTGCGCAGATTAGACACAGTTGAGATTTCTAATTTGGCTGTATGCTGAGGATGGATGATGATCTCTAACAGTCAGTAGAACCATTTTCCCACTGACTTTATTTTTTTTTAATTTTTATAATTAAAATTTCAACACTTGATGTAGACAACGGTTTTCAGTCTTAAATTATCATTTTAAGTAATTCTTGCAATACAATTTCTATGCACATTCATTCCTCCTGGCCTACAGTCTTTGATATGCATGGTCAATTGGAAGAGAAACTGGGTGTGGAATTAAATTCATAACTGTCCAACAATACAGAAGTTTCTTTGTTTATATGTAGGTACAGGCGCATCTTATGTTTTGAAGTTATTCATAGATTGTTTGCTTTGTAATAAATGAACAATTGCATCTGATATGTTTTGTACATAGGAAAGGAGTGTGACACATTTGCATTGGAATGTTGATATTAGCATGCTCAAATATTATAAAGGCACATTTCTTTCACAAAGAAGTATTCCTTTCAACCATTTTTTTCAAAAAAAGGTTGTAATTTTTTTTGCAGTTTAATTTACCTAGATCTACAATACAAGACAGCTGATTATGCCAGTTTTAGTTGCTGCAATTATGTCTTGTTCTACATATTTAAGTAGTATGTTACTTAAATATGTATACATTTTAATTATAATTTGTCATTGTTGATATTTAAATCTATGAATAAAGACCCTATGCATCAGTGACTGTTTAATTCACTAGTTAATGTAACCATTATCATATATAACCTTTTTGATCAATGCTACTAATAATGGCAAATTAAAAATCAACACACATAGTTACTGAAAGCTCAGCAGCAGTGTTTCCCAAGTATTTAAGACTTAGATGGAGCCATCTGTTACTTTAGATAAATCATCTGTAATAGAGTTTGGTGTAAAAAAAAGGGCCGTGATGCTTTACTAAATAATTTTCTCAAGGGCCGTGATGCTTTACTAAATAATTTTCTCTGACATTTATTCTGTACTGTAAAGAGAAAACACAATCAAAGAACTTACTCAGTGTCATCAAAACATGATAGAGTCAATAAGGCTGCAATGTTCTGATTACAACTGAACTGCAGCCCAGTGTTTTTAAGGAGTATAAGAGAGAATGTGGATGATAGGGCTGGAGGGAAAGGCAGGAGAGAAATCTCCCGATTTGTAATTGTTCAACATATGAAATTCGGGTGTTAATTTGGATGAATGTAGGAAAGAGGAGCAGAAATAAACAAATAAACATCTCCTCTTCCGTGTACTAAGATTATAATTGGCACATTGTTGATCTTTTTTTCTATTTTGATGTCTACAACATTTTATCTCCCTCTAGTCAAAAAATTTACTCTCCACAGTTTTAAATGTACTTAATGATGTGGTATCCACACCCTCTAGGTTCAGAATTCCAAAGACTCATAAGTGAGAGAGAGTCTCCTCCTTATCATAAGTAAACAATCTTATTTGAGTTCTAGATATGCCATTAAGAGCAACAGCCTCCACTCTGTCTTACCTCTCTGAAACTGCATGTTTCAGGAGACCGTCATTCATTCTGATTTTCCTAGTATCAATTTATCTGCTCTTGAAAGACTCGTCTGTGACTTAACCCAGACTGAAGTATTCCACAGCTTGGCCAATCTCATTCATTATTTTGTTTCATAAACTTCAGTTCACACCTATCCCATTCATTTGAATTATCAAATCACTCCCAGATCGGACCTTCTTCTGGTCCTGTAGCCTCACACACTCCTAGGTATTTCGTTCTTCTAATTTTGACAACTGATTCCTCCCAAAATGTAATTTCTCCACTATTGATATCAAGGCTTCAGCTACATAAAGTGATCACAGAATTATGGAATCTCCTTTTAAACCTAGGTAATGACTTGCCCTCTTCTTTTAAGATATTTTCTTAAATCTACAAGCTTTTTGTCAAATGCTGTAATTTCACCTTAAATGGCTTGATGTGATATTAAGTTTGGAATGACCTTGGAATGTCATATGCATTAACTGTGGTACACAAATGGTGCTGAAAGTCTAAGGCAATGTCATTGTCATTTGGCTATATAGGTCATTACACCTTCAATTATCTGGCACAACTGAAAATTGCTTATCAAGAGCAAGATGCATAATTATGCATAGAGGGAAATTGCTTGATTAGGAAGCCCTATGAGCAGGGAAACTTCCTTGGAAGTCGTGATCAGTTTTACATGGAAGTGTATACTGCGAAATCTAAAATGATTTGTGCAAAAGAAAGCTATGAATATTATATAAATCTGAAGTATAAATGAAAAATGCTTGAAATATTTGGCAATTTCAGAGAATAGTGAATGGAGTTAATATGTCGGGTCAAAGAAAACTTAAAGCAATGCCTTTTTGCAAATGCTTTACAGTGCCTTGATAAAGAAGTATTCCCAGTTAAGCTAATATGAGGGAGGAATGTATAAAGGATCCTAGAAGTCATGTTGCTCAACACTAGGCTACCGGAGCTGCAATTGCATCTGGCAAGATGTCTGCAATATCTTAGTACACTTGCTCACTCATAGTAGGTTTCAAGCCCTTCGAAGTATCAAAAAGTGGTAGGAAAGTGTCAAAAATTTGACACAGGAGTCATCCACCTCCTAAAGTCTGACAAAGTCTCAAGTCAGGTATCAAACCTACATCTTCTAATCCTTCTAGCTGCAGGTTTCAAAGTACCTGTGTGCCTATTTCTTGAAAGGCTAACATCAGAGTTGTTAAATTAGGGGCATGGTGGATCTGTCCATTTGGCTCCTTAACTCTGTAACATCCACTGCTTCTGTATCTACCTAGAGAAAAGGGGTAACTAGGGAGAGAACATGCCCCTCTATGGATCAATTTTGTCATCTACATTTAGAGCCACAAGAGATGCACAAGGTCTGAAATAAATAGAGAAGGTCATGGAGCTACTGAGCTCTGGAAAGACAGTAGTGATAGCTTGAAACATATCCACATCACAAAAGAAGAGGCACTAGTGATCTTAATGCACGTAGATGTAGATGACTCTATGGGTCCTGAAAAAGTGCATTCTAGTACATTTGGGCGAAGTCAAAAATAAATACTGAGACTGGCAGAGATACCACAAGGCTTGAAGGTCATAAGAGAAGGACAGCTTGAGAACAGGCCTTTTGGCCCATCTAGTCCATGCCAAACTATTTAAAGTGCCTATAACTATTGACCTGCACTGGAACCCTCCCAACCCCTACTGTCCATGTACCTACCTATACTTTGCTTAATGTTGAAATTAAATTTGCATGCATCACATGCTGGCAGCTCATTCCAATCTCACGACCCTCTGAAGAAGTTTCCCCTTGTGCCCCTAAACTTTTCACCTTTCACCCCTAACCCATGATCTCTGGTTGTAGTTCCACCCAACCTCAGTGGAAAAAGCTTACTTGCATTTACCCAATCTATACCCTTCATAATTTTGAATATCTCTATCAAATCTCCTCTCAATCTTCTACATTCTAAGAAATAAAGTCCTAACCCTGTCCATCTTCCCTTGTAACTCAGGTCCTCCAGACCTGGCAACATCCTTGTAAATTTTCTCTGTATTCTTTCAATCTTACTCGCATCTTTCCTGTAGATAGGTGACCAAAACTGCACACAATACTCCAAACTTAGCCTTACAAATTCTTGTACAACTTCAACATAACATTCCATCTCCTGTACACAATGCTTTCATTTATGAAGAGTAATGTTCCAAAAGCTTTATTTAAAATCTATGTACTTGTAATACCACTTTCAATGAGTAGTGGACCTGTATTCCCAAATCCCTTTGTTCTACCACACTCCTCAGTTCTCTACTGTTCACTGTGTATGACCTACCCTGGTTGGTCCTACTGAAGTGCTATATGCGTACTTGTCTGCATTAAATTCCACCTGCAATTTGTCCAGCTGATACTGATCCATCTGCAAGCCCTGATAGCCTTCCCTACTGGTCACTACATCCCCAAATTTGCAAATCCAGTTAACTACATAATCATTCAAATCATTGATATAAAAAGTATTCACGCCCTTGGAAGTTTTTATGTTTTATTGTTTTACAACATTAAATCACAGTGGATTTTATTTGTCTTTTTTGACACTGATCGACAGAAAAAGACTTGTGTCAAAATGAAAACATCTCTACGAAGAGATCTAAATTAATCACAAATACAATGCAAAATAATTGATTGCATAATTATTCACTCTTTTCAAATCAGTATTTAGTAGATGCACCTTTGGTGGCAATACAGCCTTGAGTCTGAGTGAATAGGTGTTGATTAGCTTTGCATATCTGGACATTGCAATTTTTCCCCATTCTTTATAAAACTGCTCAAACCCTGTTAGAGTACATAGGGATCAGAAGTGAACAGCCCTGTTCAAGTCCAGCCTCAAATTCTCAATTGGATTGATGTCTGAACTATGACTTGGCCATTCCAAGACATTAATTTTGTTGTTTATAAACCATTCCTGTGTAGCTTTGTCTTTATGTTTGGGGTCACGCTCTTGCTGGAAAACAAATCTTCTCCCAACTCTGAACTTTCTTGCTCCTAAGTTTCCCTGTATTTTGCTGCCCTCTACCTTCAAGTCAAGTCACTTTTATTGTCATTTCGACAATAACTGCTGATATAGTGCATAGTAAAAATGAGACAATGTTTTTCAGGACCATGGTGTTACATGACACAGTACAAAAAACTAGACTGAACTATGTAATAAAAAACAACACAGAGAAAGCTATGCTAGACTAGAGACCTACACAGGACTGCATAAAGTGCACAAAAACAGTGCAGGCATTACAATAAATAATAAACAGGACAAAAGGGCAAGGTGTCAGTCCAGGCTTCGGGTATTCAGGAGTCTGATAGTTTGGGGGAAGAAACTGTTACATAGTCTGGTCGTGAGAGCCCGAATGCTTCGGAACCTTTTCCCAGACGGCAGGAGGGAGAAGAGATTGTATGAGGGGTCCATGGGGTCCTTCATAATGCCGTTTCCTTTGCGGATGCAGTGTGTAGTGTAAATGTCCGTGATGGCGGGAAGAGAGACCCCAATGATCTTCTCAGCTGACCTCACTATCCGCTACAGAGTCTTACGATCCAAGATAGTGCAATTTCCGAACCAGGCAGTGATGCAGCTGCTCAGGATGCTCTCAATACAACCCGTAGAATGTGATGAGGATGGGGGTGGGGGTGGGAGATGGACTTTCCTCAGCCTTTGTAGAAAGTAGAGATGCTGCTGGGCTTTCTTTGCTATGGAGCTAGTGTCAAGGGACCAGGTGAGATTCTCCGTCTGGTGAACACCAAGAAATTTGGTGCTCTTTACGATCTCTACCGAGGAGCCTTGAGGAGTGGTCGCTCCATGTCCTCCTGAAGTCAACAACCATCTCTTTTTTTTTCACATTAAGAGACAGGTAGTTGGCTCTGCACCAGTCCATTAGCCACTGCACCTCCTCTCTGAGCTGATTCGTCATTCTTGCTACTGAGACCCACCACAGTCGTGTCATCGGCAAACTGGATGATCTTCCAAATCTTCCAGGGACTGCTGCAGTGAAGCATCCTCACAGCATGATACATCTACCACTATGCTTCGTGGTAGCAATGGTGTGTTTTAGATGATGTGTGGTGTTTAGTTTGATGGCCAAAACACTCACTTTTGGTTTCACTAAGCCATAGAACCTTGTTCCAACTGATTTACTTCAAAGACTGTGTCCCTTCTGGCAAACTGGCCAAGATTTCCTGTGTTTTTTTTTCCCCACAGTGGCTTTGTCTTTGCCACATTCCCATAAAGCTATGACTTGTGAAGCACCTGGGCAACAATTGTATGCACAGTCTCTCCCATCTCAGTCACTGAAGCTTGTAACTTCTTTAGAGTTAACATAGATCTCCTGGTAATCTGCCTTACTAGTCCACTTTTTGTACGGTTACTCACTTTTTGAGGTTGGCCTGCTCTAGACAGATTTACAGCTGTGCCATATTCTTTCCATTTCTTGATGATTTACTTAACTGTACTCCAAGGGATATTCAGTGACTTTTTGTGTCCATCTCCTGATGTGTGCTTATGAATAACCTTTTCACAGAGTTGCTTGGAGTGTTCTTTTATCTTCATGGTGTAGTTTTTGCCAAGATATTGACTCACCAGCAGTCGATCCTTCCAGATACAGGTGCATTTTTACCACAATTGAAACAGCTTGACTACACAGTAGTGATCCCCATTTAACTAATGATGTGACTTTTAAAATCAGTTGGCTGCACCAGTAATGATGCAGCCAACTGATATTAAAGTGGGTGAATACTTATACAATCAATTATTCTGTGTTTTATATTTGTAATTTATTTAGATAACTTTGTAGAGATCTATTTTCACTTTGACATGAGTTCTTTTTCTGTTGATCAGCATCAAGAAAAGCCAAATTAAATCCACTGTGATGCAATGTTGTAAAACAATATAACATCAAATCTTACAAGGGTGGTGAATATCTTTATAGGCACTGTAGATGACAAGCACCAATACCTGCAGCACACCACTAGTCACAGTCCTCCAGTCAGGGAAGCAACCATCTACTACCACTCTCTGGCTTCTACCACAAAGCAAATGTCTAATCCAGTTTACCACCTCATCCTGAAGGTTGAGTGACTGAGCCTTTCTGACCAGCCTCCCATGGGGGACCTTTTCAAATGCCTTTCTAAAGTCTTTGTAGACAACATCCACTCCCTTGCCTTCATCCACTTCGCTGGTAACCTCCTTGAAAAATTGTATAAGCTTGGTTAGATATAACCTACCACAAACAAAGCCATGCTGACCATCCTTAATCAGTCCATGTCTATCCAAATACTAACATATACGGTCCCTTAGAAAACCTTCCAATAACTTTCCCAAAACTGATGTCAGACTCACTGACCTACAGTTTCCTGGTTTATTTTTAGAGCCTTTCTTAAACATTGTTCCTTTATCTTAGGCTGCTAGTACAAGCTTGCTACTCAGGTCTGTTAGACTAACATCAGTGGTGAGATAGTTACTGCAATGGGATGCTGAGACACAGGTTCTGACTACTTGTGCAAAAGCATGTCTTGAAGGGTCTCGGCCCAAAACTTCAACTGTTCACTCTTTTCCATAGTTGCTGCCTGGCCTGCTGAATTCCTCCAGCATTTTGTGTTTGTTCCTTGGATTTCCAGCATCTATAGGCTTTCTCATGTTTAAGAATAATCAGTATGGTTTTCTGCATTGGAAATTGTGTCTCACAAATTTGGTTATGTTTTTATAAAGATAATCAATGGGATTGATAGGGCAGGGTAGTCGATATTGTCCATAAAGGCTTTGACAAGGTCCCACATTGTATGCATGCCCAGTAGGTTAGATCACCTGGGATGAAAACTTGGTTAGCCAAGCTAATCCAAAATTAGCTTGGTGGTAGTGGAGCACTACATTTTTAAATGCATACATTTTTAGAAACAAGGCTCAGATTGGGGTCTGGGGAGTTGTAATGTAGCCAGAAATGTGTTTAAAAAGGGATTTAGGAGCTTTAGAAGGGGTCATAAGAAGGCCTTGATGAAGAGGATTACTCATCCCAAGGTATTCTACACATACATGAAGAACAGGATGATAACTATAATGAGGGTAGGGCTCACTGGTCCCTCTAGGGTGTGTGGCTGTGCAGTAACTGAAATACTCCTGTGCACATAGTCATTGTTGAGCAGCTCGAATCTTATTTTATGTAATGTTAATATAATTTTGAAATTATGCTAACATAATTTTGAAATCTGTTAATATAATTATGAAATACCCTGTAATTGTTATGAGTATAATCCATGAATTTTCAAAATAATAGATGTATCTTAACCTATACTTTGAAACATTTTAGAGCTTCAACATGTTTACATTGTCAGTGTTTCAAGGTACAATGGTGTTACAAATTGTAACAATAAACACAGAATGGAAGTCAGTAGCTCATTGCTAATAAACTGCTAGCCTGTTGATTGCTAAGTTTTAAATGTTATGAAACGTGAAAGATTTTCTTTGCATTGTATTTCATTATACCCTTCAGTGAATAAAAAAAATCAAAAGTATGTGATCTTTCCATTTTCATTCTAAATATTCATAGTATGCATATTACAAAAACAAATGTTAAATGCTGTGTAGTTTTAAGGCCGTGTATAAGTTTCCTGCTCAGAGCAATGGCTGGTCTGTCCAGCTGTTTAAAAAAAACATAACTAGAGGGAACATTGGTAGAACTCATCAGAGATAAAAGGAAAAATATCTGCCGGAAGGTAATGGAGGTTCTTAATGAATACTTTGCTTCAGTCTTCACCAATGAGAGGTGAAGCAGCATACAGCAAGCTAATATGCTGGAGCGTGTCGACATTAAGAAAGAGGATGTACTGGATCTTTTGAAAAATATTAGGATTGGTGAGTCCTGAGGATGTACAGGATATACCCCAGGTTACATTGGTAAAAAATGGAAGAGATTGTTGTGCCTGTGGTGATCATCTTAGCGTCCTCACTGGCCACAGGAGTAGTATCAGAAAACTCGAGTGTGATAAATGTTATTCATTTTCTCAAGAATGGTCAAGGAATAATGCTAGGAATTACAGAGCTGTGAGGCTTATGTCAATGGTGTGTCAACAATTGGAAATGATTCTTAAGATGGCATTAATGAGCATTTAGAGGAGCATGGGTTAATCAGTGTTAGTCAGCATGGCTTTATGGGGGACAGGTCATGTCTCACAAGCCTGATTGAATTCTTTGAGCAAGTAACAAACCAAGTTGTTGAAGGTAGAACAATGAATGTGGTGTATATAGATTTTAATAAGGTGTTTGACAAGATCCCCCATGGTAGGCTCATATATAGAGTCAGGAAGCATGACATTGGGGAAAACTAGGCTGTGTGAATTCAGAATTGGCTCGTGCACAGAAGATAGAGGGTGCTCGTAGGCTGACCAGTGGTACTCTAGTGATCTGTTCTGGAACCCCTGCTGTTTGTGATTTTTATAAATAACTTGAAAGAGGAAGTAAAAGAGTGAGTAAGTTTGGTGCAGTTGTGAATAGTGCAGAGGATTTTAAACAAGGTTCAAGACCTAGGGCTCTGTAACTGGATCTTCTTCGGGAGACCACAATCTATGCAAATCAATAATAACATCTCCTTTCTGACAATCATCACAGGCACACCTCAAGGATGTGTGCTTAGCCAACTGGTCTACTCTCACTACATTCATGTCCCTGTGGCTAGGAACAGCTCAAATTCCATCTGTGAATTTGCTGATGACACCACTGTTGTTGACAGAATCTCAGATGGTGTCAGGGAGGTGTACAGGAGTGAGATAGATCATTGGTTGAGTAATATTGCCACAACAACCCTGCCCTCGTCAGCAAGACCAGACGGTTGTGGACTTCACAAAGGGGAAGCTGGGAGAACACATACCAGTCCTCATCAAGGGGTCAGCATTGAAAAGCATTGATTCCTGGGCATCAACGTCTAAGAGGGTCTATCCTGGGCACAACATATTAATGCAATCACAAAGAAATCATGCCAGCTGCTATACTGTACTTTATTAGGAGTCTGAGGAGATTCAGTGTGTCACCAAACATCCTAGCAAATTTCTACAGATGTAAGATAGAGAGCATTCTGACTGGTTGTGCCTGGTATGGCGTGCACAGGACAAAAAAAGGGTGAAGAGTCCATTACAGGCACAAGCCTTCCCACCATTAAACATGTCATCAAAAGGCAGTGCCTCAACAAGAGATCAATCATTAATGAACCCCATCATCTGGGATATGCCTTGTTCTCATTCCTACCATCAGGGAGGAGGTATAGAGGCTGAAGACACACACCCAATGTTTTAGGAACAGCTTCTCTGCCATCAGATTTCTGAATGGTATTAATTCACTATTTATTCTTTTCATTGTAATTTATTTATGTCTTGCGCTGAACTGCTGCCACAAAACAGCAACAGTCAGTGATAATAAACCTGATTTTGAATTTGAATAAATACATAGTTCTCTGAAAGTGGCAACATAGCTAGATGGCGGTTAGACCACAACTGGAATATTGTGAGCATTTCTGTGTCCCATATCGAAGAAAGGATGTGCTGGTATTGGAGAGGGTCCAAAGAAGCTTTACGAGAATGCTTCCCAGAATAAAATGGTTAACATATGAGGAGCATTTGATAGGTCTGGACCTGTACTAGCAGGAGTTTAGAAGAATGAGGGAGGCTTTGTTAAAACCCTACCAAATATTGAAAGGCCTGGAATAGAGTGGAGAGGAAAGTCTAGGACCAGTGGGCAGTGCCTCAGAATTCAAGAGTAGCCCTTTGAAAATAGCTTGAGGAAGAATTTCTTTAGCCAAAGGGTGGTGAATCTAGAATTAATTGTCACAGACGGCTGTGGAGGCTAAGTCCTTGGTTATATTTAAGGGGAGGTTGATAGGCTCTTGATTGTGAAGGATGTCAAAGATGGGAAGAAAGTAGGAGAATGGGGTTGAGAGGGAAAGTAAATCAGCCAGGGAGTAGACTTGGTGGCAGATTTTTTTTTTTGTCTTGCACTGAACTGCTGCCACAAAACAGCAAGTCCCACAACAGTCACCATAATGCTCTTATGGCTTATGGTCTTTTGATCTTAAGCAGTCATTTGGTATGGTTGCCTTCATCAGTCAGAGTATGAAGTACAAGACAAGGGATGACATGTTACAGCTGTATAAGATTTCTGATACAATGGGGTGAACAAATGGTTATGACCTATACAAAGGATTTTCTTAAGCTGGAAAGTATGCAAAAAAAAAAATCACAAGGATGATGCAGGGTGTGGACGGTTTGTATTGTGAGAGGCAGGATAGGATGAGGCTTCTCTCCCTGGAGCATAGGCATTCCTCATCCTAAACTTCAAAGTGATTCAGGTTGCATTTGTGAAACAAGATAATATTGGATAACAGCTTAATGAGGCTCCATTGACTAAATTCATCTGTGGTCTTTTGGAGACCCATTGTTTGTTAAGCTGAATATGCAATTTTTCTAAAAAACTGATGTATTTGGGATTTGGATTGACAGTTAATGTTTTAAAGTTGAATTAATTGTTCACCTGCAGCCTAACCAATGGAGTGTCCATGTTTCCTCTTCCTGTTCTTCAGTCTCTTCATCCTCTTTTCTGAGTTGCATTCCAATTAATATGACTTTCTGCTTACTCTGCATATTTATAGTGAGCTTAATGTCTGTAAATTTAGTGTACAGTCGCATGTACCACATCTGACTGGAAGCATATTTGATAACATTTTGCATAAGTTATCAATAAAAAAGTCAAATATGTAGCCATATGATAATGTGAGAATGAATATCCAACCAAACAAGCATTGGGTTTTAAAAAGGGTGAGTAACGTCTCCACACAGCCCAAATGTTCCTGTGCATTACATAACTTAAATTTATCTAAACTTGGTTGTATTTTACTTTATGTGCAAATAACACTCATGTATAAATTTAATCCAAGTTCTCCATACAGGATATATAACTATACAAAGTGTGATTTAACAAATAAAAACAAGATAGATTAAAGTTACAGGAAAGGTGAGAGTGGATGGATAGGACAGAGAGAATATCAAACAGAAGGGAAGGGTGAGGCCCAGGTAACCTAGGTGATTCTACAAAACAGAGCCAATAAAAGAGTTTCATCCCTTCCCACCTACCAGTAGCCCAGTCTGTTCAGCTGAAGCAGGTATTCATTTGTACCTCTCCTGATGTAATATACAGCATTTGTTACTCACAGTGTCGCCTCCTCTATTTTGAATCAGAATCAGGTTTATTATCACTGGCATTTCACATATGAAACTGGTTGTTTCACAGCAGCAATACAGTGTGATGCATGAAATATATTATAAATTATCATAAGAAATATATTTAAAATTTAAATAAGTAATGTATAAAGAGAGCAGAAATAGTTAGTGTTCATTGTATCTTCGTCGTTCAGAAATCTGATAGTGGAAGGGAAGAAGCTGTTCCTAAAACATTGAGTGTATGTCCAGGCTATTGTACCCCCTTTCTGATAGTAGTAATGAGAAGAGAGCATGTCCTGGGTGGTGGGGGTCTTTAATGATGGATGCTGCCTTTTTGAGGCATTACCTTTTGAAGATGTTGTCAATGGTGGGGAGGCTAGATCCAGGATGGATCTGTCTGAATTTACAAACCCTCTGCAGTTTTTTCTGACCCTGTGCGGTAGCCCCTCCACAACCAGGTGGTGATGCAACCAGTTAGCATGCACTCCACAGTACATCTGTATAAATTCACTAGAGTCCTTGGTGACATACCAAATTTCCTCAAACTTCTAATGAAATTTAGTCATTTGAGAAACCAAATGCAGTTTGGATGATCATTATGTAGAGTTATTTTGGTATCTTTAAGCTTCAGGATGCCAGTCACGTGTGGATTAGTTCTGATTTTCTCCCTCCACAGAAACTGTTTGATCTGCTGAGTACTTTGAGCAATCTCTTTTTAGTTTCAGTTCCAGCAGAAGCTCTGGCCTACATTTCATATATTTTACATGTCCATTACTATTTTCTCTTTCTAACCACCCTCCTTCATCTTTCAACCAGACAGTTCTTTCACAGCAGAATCTCCTCAGCAACCTAGGTCTTCCCCCATCTGACATATTTACTTTGTCCTACTTGTTCCTCCCCCACCTTCACTTTAAAACTATCTTGATTTGCAAACTTACCAATTCTGATGAAGAAATTTCAATCTGAAATAATAACTGCCTCTCTTTCCAGAGATGCTGATTAACCTAGTGTTTAAAATTTGCAGATTTCCAGCATCTGTAGTTTTTTCCCCAATAATTTTCTAAAATATACACAAAATTCTTTTTAGCATCTTGGCTGCAACGTGCGTCTGTCATTCTGAAATTGACCTTAACTGAATGCATAAATTCTGGCTCATCAGGAAACAAGACCAGCTTTATCTGGTCTGCTGCCATGGAGTCTGAGGCATCTACAGTCTCACAGATCCTTATTTAAGTTTGGTCTCTCACATCTCCCTGCTGATTTTCATCAGGCAGATCCAGCCAGTTACACCATCCCCTCCCCACCCTTCAACACCGTCCAATCACATTACCAGCACCTCCATTAATCTGTTGCCCCAAACCAAGATTCAGTGCATCCCCAAGTGGTTCAATCTCCAATATTCCTTTCCACTGTTGTTGGTAACCCAGCAGTCCATGGCCTATTAAACTTCCTCTGCAATGATGAATCTAATAGGAAGAAGGTGGTTGTACAAAGTTCCTAATGCAAAGTCTGTTGAACGATGAAAGGATCACACAATCCCATTCAGTTTGTGCAAGACTGGATTCATCTGCCTTGAGGTTCTGCATCGGGGAGTGGGAAACTTATTGAAACCTATAAAATATTCAAAGGCCTATATAGAGTGGACACAGAAACGATGTTTCCTATAGTGGTGGCATTTAGGACCAGAATGCACAGCCTCAGAATACAAGGACAACCCTTTAGAACAAAGAGATGGAGGGTTTTCTTTAGCTCGGAGTTGGTGAGTCTGTGGAATTTATATTGACAGATGGCTGTAGAGTCCAAGTCAATGGGTATATTTAAAGCAGGGTTGATAGGTTCTTGATTAGTAAGGGCATCAAAGGTTACAGGGAGAATGCGGGAGAATGGGGTTGAGGTGGATAATGATGGAATGATGGAGCAGACTCAATGGGCTGAATGGACTAAAACTCATGTCGGTCCAGCACTACATTAGCATGCCTTATTCTTAGCAGAAAATTTTGTATGCCTAGATACTTTAACCAAAGGCTGCCAAAGAATCTGAGTTTATATCTCCTTTTTAATCTCTGTAACCTCCTTTGGCTGGTACAGAATGGCATTCGATAGTTATAAACATCTGCAAAAAAAACAGGTGAGCTAGATGGATAGCTCAATTATAACTTGCTTCCTATTAGTTAATAACTGATTGAAACTGTTCTAGAACTGTAAATACTTAAATCACTGGCGTAGGTAATTGGACCTGTTGAATAAGTGTATAGTTGGCTAATGACGGACACTAACCGGGCATGAAGAAGTCCTTAGGTTATTAAATTTAGGGCAAACATATACATAAAAATAAACTTTATTTAAAAATCTGCAACTCATATTTGCATATTTTTATAAGCTAGTGGTCTAGCAAATCGTATTATTTAGTTTATCTGATATCCAAAAGGTTGAATTCATTATAAAGAAATTGAAAACAGTTGGTATCACAGCCATTCTAATTCTGAAATTTGTTAGCCATGGACTGTTTTATCTGAAAATGTGGCCATTCTACAAAATTGGATTTCCAGTTTTAACACCAGAAAAAAAGGAGGGCAAATTAAAGAACATTGCTCACAGTATCTGCAAAGATTTGTTTCTATTATATAAAAAATACATAGGTTTATACTTCGAAGAAAGAAAAATACTTGACGACAGATTATGTATATTCCGAAGTAAACGGGGAAACGTGTTAACACCATTACTAATGGGCTTGTAGTGCAAATCGCATCGTTTTATCTCTCATTCTGCATTCCTCCTCTTAGCTAAAAGTGCATCCATGATATGAATTCAGCATATTCAGAATATTCCGCGTGAAATTAAATGTTTGACAGAGTGAGAAAAATATACAGACTCTCCTGATGCCTTAAAAATAGTAATTTATGCAGATGTCGAAGGAAAGAAAATCATTTGCAATGAAGTGACCCTCAAAGTGTGAATTTTGTTCACTGTTCTCTCTAATCAAATACTGTATCTTCATTTTCAGTTCTCTGCTAAGCAGCCTTGTAGATAACCAAAGTGCCAAAAAGAAGAGAAAAAAGCTCCGTGGGTGCGTTCCCATTGCACTTTTTACCCGAGGCAATAGGTAGAATTTAACGGATTCCGCTGAACATATGTTTTTCCCAGATAAGTAAACAGTGTGTGTCGGAAATGAAAAGCATTTGCAATTTAATGACATTACATCTTGGAGCTTATCCTGGCGTGCTGCGAGGCGAAAATCGGAGAGGGAGAGACAGCGAGAGAGAGAATGAGTTTTACCTGTCCCCCATTCTGGGAAGGCGTTATGCTTTAACAAATTGACAGGAGAATGTTTTATAAAGAGACGGAAGAAGTGGAAAATAATATAACAAGCGAGTTAAAATTTTAAATGCACAATGCAAACATTAACTACATTTGGAATTTAGTAAGTCTCTATGTACATTTATTTCCTTTATATCTCATTTGAAGCGTTAACAAACAAAATATACCGTAGTTACAAAGCACTCTCCACAGTCACATGTGGGCCTGCATTTTCTACCTCACTAGCTTGTGTTGGACATGGATAAGATTGAAAGAGGAAATTTTCAGCGTCCGATCAGTATAATTATAGCGCACTCAAGACAAGTATGACATTATATTGTTTCCTGAAGTGTAGGCGAATAATTTACTCTCACAGCATTTTCACGGATTTGGTTAAAACAAATGTGGCAAATCAATTCACACATAGAAATGTCTATTTACAGCAAACAACTAACGGAATCCTAGCGTGTGTAACTTGTAAAGATCCAGTTTTTCACCTAACAGAGCCAGTAATAGATTATCACCCTTGTCATATAGTGTAGTGCAGTTAATATTTCGAATTACTTAGTTCATATGGCAGGGTCCAGTTCTATTTAAGATTGCCCGCAGTTGATGTAATTTAGATGAAAATAGAAACCGAAATTACTCTTCATTTGAAAATTAAGTACTGTACGTTGCTGCAGGGAGACAGGGTACACCATGATTTCAAATCCAAGCCAGAGGTTTTTTTTATCCTTAAAAGCTGTTAAATGTTGAAAGTAAAAATTACTTGGACACCTACTCTTTAGTTTTCATTCGAGTCTGGAGAACACTCCAAAGCTTTTTTCCCCCCAAATTAAGAGTACCGCTGTCCGAAAAAGCCTGGCGGCTAGAAGTGGGCAATGTCATATGGTCGGAACTGATGACGGCGAGCTGCAGGTCCACTTCCGCGAAAGGCAAGATTTGTGAAGGTTGGGTAGGCCATCCATTTCCTTTCACGGTACCCTCTCGGACAAATAAACAATAGGGAAGAGGAAACTGTGATGTATATAACATCAGCTGCTGAACGTACATCCGGAACCAATACTGCTCGGTTGTAAAGAGATTCTAAAAGCCAAGTCCAGCATCACCACTGCTCGCCATGCTTTGGGTGAATTCAGGGCACGGCAAGCTGCTGATTGATTCTCTTGGCCTATTGTTTAACATTCCATGTTTGCTTTAATATAGTTATCAGAAAGAGCTCCTTATAATCACTGAAATCGACCGTTTAATCAGTTTACAGTGGAGTTTAAAAGTTTATTATTTTATATTATTGATGCCGGAGTGTCAAGAGGCAGACATTAGAAACTGAAACTGTACAGCCCCTGAACAGGTCCTTCGGCCCACAATGTTGTGCTGCACCAGCTAAAAAGCAAATCAAAAACACCCCTAAAGCTAATCCCTCCTACCTACACGATGTCTCCATCTTCCTCATATTCATCTCCCTACATAAATGTCTCTTAAAAGTCTCTACATGCCTCTACCACTATAAGAGGCAGTGCATTCCAGGCATCCACGACTCTTGAGTGAAAAACTTGCTCCTCACATTCCCTTGGACTTTAAACCTCTCACTTTCAATGCATGCCCTCTGCTTTTGGACATTTCCACCCTGGGAAAAAGATACTCTTTGTCTACTCTATTTATCTCTTTCATAATGGTATAAGTCTCTATCAGATCTCCCCTCAGCCTCCACCACTTCAGAGAAAACAGCCCAAGTTTGTCCAGCCTCTCACATGCTAAACCAGGCAGCATTCTGGTTAACCTCTTCTGCACCCTCTCCAAAGCCTCTACATCCTTCCTACAGTCAGACTACTATGCAGTATTCCAGATGTGGCCTAACCAGAGTTCTATAAAGTTGCAACATATGAACATTTGAACTCAATGCCTTGACTAATAAAAGCTAGCGTTCCATAAGCCTTCTTAACCACCCGGTTGACCTGTGTAGTCACTTCTAAGGTGCTATGAACTTGGACTCTGTGATCTCTCTATTCAGCAACCATGTCAAGGGTTCCTTAATATTCTATTATCTCCTTGCATTTGGCTTACTGAGGTGCAACACCTCACATTTACCTGGGTTGAACTCTATCTGCCATTTCTCTGCCCATATCTGCAACTGATCCATAGCGTGCTGTATTCTTTGCCAGTCTTCTACACTATCCACAACTCCACCAATCCAGTATCATCGGCAAATTACTAAACCATCCATCTATGTTTTCATCCAGGTCATTTATATACATTCTTCCCATTCAGTTCAAAACTAAAATCAGTATCCCTAATTCGGTGTGCATCCTGGCTGATAAAAGGACCGTTTCAACTGGTTAAATTCCAGCAATGCATCATAATCTGCTACTCTGCATAAGGAGAAATTTATGCCGCGCCTGGAAGATTTTAACCTAGACTTTGGATTTACTGATGCTTAGAAGCATTAACATTTCCAATATATAACAAAAACCAGGAAATTCTGGAAATACTCAGCAAAGAGGTAGCGTCTGAATGGCAGAAAAAATAACCACCATATATTCTTGATGAACGTTCATCTTGCTGAAATATTAAGATTCTCTCAGATTTTCCAGCCTGGTCTATTTTCTTTCCAGGTTTACAGCATCTGTATATTTACAGTTTTAAACTAACATTGCCCGTCTTGGAAAAGACAAAGTTATTAATAAAGAAAGAAAAATGCAGCACAATTTTACTTATGCAATAGTTTGTTATCATACCAATATCTATGAAAACACAGTTCCTAAAGAAGAAAAAGAGCTCAACCAGCAGTTCTGTTTTGAATCTTACTGCTGCACAAGATTGATATGGCAGGAAGAGTAGATAAAGCACAAAGCATAAATTTGCTCTATTAAAGGTTAAACAGCTCTTACGGTGTGATTTAACTTTCCTTTTTATCTGTACTTTTCACAACTTACGTACAGCCATAAACAAACTGTAACTCGTCAAAGGTTAAAGTGCTGATCTGCACAGACAAAGCAGGGAAATTATCAAAGAAAATGGAAAATGTAACAGTTGAACATTTTATTTATTATACATTTTTAGTTTTTAAAAAGTGCTTTACAGGATGAAACAATGTTTTGCGGAAATTAATACCTGCAAGAGGACCACTAGCTTGTCGTGGTTTGGAGGTCTGTGTGCCTCATAGGCCTGGAGAGCTATGCTGAGTGGAGTCAGGGCCTTATACTTTGGTTCTTGGTAGGGTCACCCAATCCAAACAGGTCAAAGGGTAGAGGCTAGACTAAGGTCTTCCAGGTTTGGGTTTCTCCTCAGAGCTAATGAGTGAAACAAGACAGTTATGGAAACAGTAATCACACCTGAGTGTGTCTGTATTCCTGAGTCTCCATTGCTGGCAGTAGTGAAAACCGAGAGGAAGCCCTGAACACTGCCAAGGTCAAGCACAATAGAGTAGATGGCAAAGGACAGACAGAGATGGAGGACTTTCATTGCTGCTTTAAACATCTGCAGGCATAACAGGCAGTAAATAAGTAATGGGATATAGATGTGGAGGATTTCAAAGTCCTTAATAGTGATTGGGATCACTTCAAAGCAAAAGGCATGGTGGGTCACAAACCTGGAACTGTGCAGTGCTGGACAAGCCATGCTGCCCACATGCTGTTCTGCACTTAATGCTGACTTAAACTAAATATCCTCTTTCCTCTGTCTCATCCATATCCCTCCTTTCCCTTCATACTCATGTGTCTCCCCAAAAGCCTTTGAAACTCCACCAAACTGCCAGCATCCTCTACTACCCCTGCCTAGATAATATGGGCGCTCCTTTCTCTACGATGCTAAGGCTGCCCCCAGTGCTGTGCTTCGTGCCTGCGAACTACGGGGTGACTAATATGATGAACTGCATACCGAGGCTTTGGACCTGCTCTGGAGATTTGGATCTAATTTGGTTCAGAATGCTGTTGTTGTTGCTCACTTCAAAAAACCTCTGTTTTAAGATGGTGTTACAGAAGTCGTGCGACAACTTACTTGTGGTTTGAAAGCAGTGGAATTTGATTAAAAACATTATTCATGATGCTTATTTTGAAGTAAATTGTGGTAAACTATCACTGCAAGCAATGAAGAGGTGAGTGAGGGCAAAGTGAACCCCAGAGATGTGCCCTGTTGGTGCGTGGCAGATTCAACGCACTTGGAATTGGAGCCATGCTGGTTGAAGTGAACGATTCGGAGGGGAGAAGATGGGACAGAGGTGTTCCGATGCCCGTCCAATTTACCCAGTGCGAGGATAGATCGCTCTAAGTCCCGAGCCGATTTGGTGAGGTTGAGAATGGCTTCTTCTGCAGCAAAATCCGGGTCTAAGGCCTGGAATGATTCACTGCGGCTAGGCCCAGGTACCCTAATGGGAGGTACAATAGGCTGTTTGGTCTATCAAACTGCCAGCCCATATAGACAGGAAAAGCAGGGTGTCGAGAGTTGGGCGAGGTTGGATTGCTCTAGGTGCCAAGCCAATTTGAAGAGGTTGAGAATGGCTTACCTGACAGCAAAATCTAGGCCTGGAGTGATTCGATGTGGCAGAACCTGGCTCCTAGTGCAAGGTTTGGACAATGTAAACACTGGCCAGAGAGTCTGTAGGCTCCTCTCTGTGACGCTAAAGTGAGACTGGCTTCACCAAGGTTTTAGGCCTACTCTGAGCTGCTCCAAAGATTTGGATCTAAAGACTCATTTTGGTTCAGATGCTGCTGTTGTTCCTTGCTTCTATTGTTTGCTTGATTTGTTGTTTCTTTCAGTCTTTCGCTGTGGGCACTGGAGGTTGGTCCTTATTTTAAAAGTTGGATTTTTTCGGCTTCCCTGCTTTGTGACAGCCTGGTAAGCAAACAAATCTCAAGGATGTATAATTTATACATTTGTTGATAATAAATGCACTTTGAATCTTGAAGCTAACCCATTCCAGGCACCTACTATTTGCTGTGTACAAAAATGGGCCCCTCACATCACCTTTAAACTTCCCTCGTAAAATCTTAAAAGCATGTCTTCGTGTGTTTGACATTTTTATCCTTGGAAAAGATTCTGTCTGTCTACCCTATCTATGCCTTTCATAATTTTAAAAACCACTATCAGGTCTCCCCTTAGCCCCCAATGCTCTAAGAAGAACAAACCAAGTTTGTCCAAACTTTCCTTATACCTCATGCCTTTTAATCCAGGCATCCTCTCCACGTCCTTCCTCTCCACATCCACATCCTTCTTATACTGTAATGGGCTGACCTGAACTGCACACAATGCAATTGTGGTCTGAGTAAAGTTTTACATTACTGCAGCATGGCTTTCATACTCTCAAACTCGCTTTACCACCTTATCCACTTGTGCAGCCACTTTCAGTGAACTGTGAACTTGGACCCAAAGGTTCCTCTGTCCCTCACTGCTTTGAAGGGGTCTACCATTAACTGTCTACTTTCTCCTTCCATTTGGCCTCTCAAATTGAAACACTGTACACGAGCTGCACCGAATTCCATCTCTATCTCTTCCATGCCCAAATATGTAACGAATGTATATCCCCAGGTCATGGAATGCAATAAACAGTCAGTGTTTCAGCCTGAGACCCTTCATCAGGACTGGAAAGAATGGGGGCAGAAAAAAGTGGAGAGAGGGGAAGGGGCAGGTGAAACTAAATGAGGTGGAAACATGAAGTGAGACTCTCCTCTCTATCAGCTGTCTTCTTCAGTGTTTTTCCACCTATCACGTCCCAGCTTTTCACTTCATCTCCCCTCCTGCACCCACCCACCTTCCCCCTCACCTGGTTTCACTTATCACCTACATAGTTATATGTATTTATAAGGGGTAAAGCTGGGGTTTAAGCAGGTAGCCTTGAGGTGCATCTGCATCAATGTGTTGAGGAGATGTCAGTCCTCACTGATATAGGTGTGCCAATCAGAAAGTCCAGTATCCAGATGCAGTTTGAGGTACAGAGGTCCAGGTCTTAAAGTTTGATGATGATATTGTTAAATGCCAAAGTGTAGTCGATGAACTACATCCTGAATTAGGAGCTCATGTTGTCCAGGTAGCCCAGAGCAAAATGAAGAGCCAGAGTATCTGCTGCTGATCTGTTGTGGAGTTAAGCAAACTGAGATCAGTCCAGGTAATCTCTGAGACAGGAATTAATTTGTTTCATAACAAACATCTCAAAAGATTTCATTATGGTTGATATAAATGCTACTCACTGGTAGTCTCTGAGGCAAGTCGTCATATTCTTCTTGGGCAATGATGTAATAGATTCTTTTTTGAACAGATGGGAATCTTAGACTGCCTAAGCAAAAGGTTGAATATGTCCATAAATACTCCAGCCGGTTGGTCCGCACAGATCCTTAGTACTCAGTAGGTATGCCTTTCGTGGATTAACCCTCTTACATTGAACATGGCTCTCTGCCAAACTAATTAAATGCCTAACTAAACTAATCCCTTCTGCCTACTCAGTGTCCATATCCCTCCACTTTCTACATAATTATGTGCTTGTCTGAGAGCCTCTTATATGCCTCTATTATATTTGCCTCCTTCACCAAACCCTGCCACCACATTGCCGGTACCCCGTATTCTCTGTATATAAAAAAAACATGCATTTCACATCTCCTTTGAACTTCTCCCTTCTCACCTTTAATTCATGCCCTCTAGTATTAGTCATCTCAACCCTGGAAAAAATGGGTGCCATCATTCTACTCAATCTAAGTCTCTCATTGTCTAACCAACTTCCATCAGATCTCCCCAGCCTCTGCCATTTTAGAAAATACAACTGAATGATCCAACAACCCAGTTCTCTTGAAGGATATCTGGATGTTGGTTTCAGAGAGTGAGATTATTAGGCCATCTGGAGATGTAGAGGCTGATTTGTATGTGTGTCATCATTCTCACTATCAAAGCGCATCTAAAAGCTACTGAGCTCATCCAGGAGTGATGGGTCTTTGCCACTCAGGATAAGCGGTCACACTTCATAGGAAATAATATTGTACACACCCTGCTGCGGCTGTGAAGCATCCATCTCTCATTCGTTTGTTCCAAAATTGCCTCTTTGCTCTCAATGGTTTTACAAATGTCATACCTGGACTTAGCAAGGAACTTCAAAAGTAGGACCTCAAGAGTAGTGTTCATTGCATTATGCCCTGTGCTAGTGAAGGCAGTAATAGAACAATGATAGAAAGACAGCTCCGATGAATGTGTGGTTGAGAAGCTGGCACAGTGGACGGGATTCAGGCTCTGGATCACTGAGATCTCTTACTGGGCAGAGGTGATCGTACAAGAGAGACAGTTTGCACCTGAACGGGAGGGAGACCAGTATCTTGGCAGGAAGGTTTTGTAATGCTGCTCAGGAGGGTTTAAATTGTATTGGCCGAGGCCAATGAGAAGTCGGGGGACTAATACTGCAGCCAGCAAGAGCAGTTTTAGTGGTCTGGATAGCTAGGACCACTGTTCAAAGAGAGGGAAGACAGTGGGTTTAAGCTGCATTTATTTCAATACAAGAGGCTTAATGTATAAGGCAGATGAACTGGTTCCAGGGACTGGGATATAGCTGAAATCTGTATGTCTGAGAAGAAGGCAGGAATGGCAGCTCAGTGTTCCAGGTTACAGATGTCACGGGTCTGACAGATGTACAAGTAAGGCAGGAAGGGAAGTTGCCTTTTGATGGGGGGAGATATTAACCACAGTGCTTAAAGAGGATATTCCTAGTGAAGCCATATAGTTAGAACTTAGAAACAAGAAGGGGATGGTCATTTTGATGGGAATGTATTATAAATCCCTCAAAGTCAACAGGAATTAGAAGAGCAGATATGTAGAGTTTGTAGATAATTGTAAGTATGATAAGATAGTATCTGTGGGAGATTTTAAATTCCCTAACAGTGACTGATCCACTCATAGTGCAAAATGCTGTACAGGGTGGACTGCCAAGAAAGTTTCTATATTCAATTTATAGAAGGTCCTACTCGAGAGGGTACAACACTGGAACTTCTCTGGAGAGACTGAGGTAGGGCATGTAACTGATGTGTCAAGTAGAGAGTACTTTGGTGACTATTACTGCCTTTAAAATGATTATGGAGAAAGATAGGATGTGCCCATAGGTTAATGTTCTAACCTGGAAAAGTACCAGTATCGGAGGCATTAGGTGGGATCTTGCACAGATCGGTTGGGTGGGACTGTTTGCTAGTAAAGAAATGACTGGCTTGTGGGAGGGAAGTGCAATGGATATTGATGATTATGAGGACAGCATAAAAAGCTAATATGCTTGAATATGTTGATGTTAAAGCTTGATGTTCTAGAAATTTTGAAAAACACTAGAATAGATATGTCCCAGGCATCTGATGGAATATACCCCAGATCATGATGGGAAGTGAGGGAAGAGTTTGCTGTGCCATTGGTAATGATCTTTGCTCCTCACTGGCCACAGAAGTAGTACCAGATGACTGAAAGATGACAGATGTTATTACTTTATTCAGGCAAGGGAGTAGGGATAACCCTGGGAATTATAGACCTGTGATTCTTCCTTCTGTAGTGGGCAAATTATTGGAGAAGATTCTTAGAGACAGGATTTATGAGAATTTTGAGAAGCACAGTCTGATTAGAGATAATCATTGTGGCTTTGTGCGGGCAGGTCATGCCTCACGAACCTGACTGAATTAGTTGAGGATGTGACAAAGCACATCGATAAAGGTAGAGTAGTGGATGTGATGTATATGGATTTTAGTAAGGCGTTTGATAAGGTTCCTCATAGTAGGCTCATTCAGAAAGTCAGGAGCATGGCATCCATGACTTGCCCAGAAAAGGTAAATGGTGGTAATAGATGGAGAGTATTCTGCCTGGTTGGCAACAACCAGTAGTGTTCCACAGGAATCTGTTCTTGGACTCCTACACATTGTGATTTTTGTTAGTGGCTTGAGTGAGGAAGTGGAAGGGTGGGTTAGTAAGTTTACAGATGACATGGAGGTTGGTGGGGTTGTATAGTTTGCATTGCTGGGATGCAGAGCTGGGCTGAGAAGTAGCAGAGGGTGGAGCGCCACAGTAGCCTAGCGGTTAGAATGATGTTATTACAGCTCGGGGCAACCTGGAAGTCGGGAGTTCAATTCCAGCACTGTTCTGCAAGGAGTCTCTATACATCCTCCCTGTGAGGTCAGAATCAGAATCAGGTGTATTATCACCTGCATGCGTCATGAAGTTTGTTAACTTAGCAACAGCAGTACAATGCAATGCATAATATAGAAGGAAACAAAGTAAATCAGTTACAGTAAGTATATGAATTTATATTTAATAAGATTAAAAACAATGCAAAACAGAAATAATATAAAAAATTGAGGTAATGTTCATGGGTTCATGTCCAGTTAGGAACTGTATCGCAGAGGGGAAGAAGCTGTTCCTGAATCACTGAGTGTGTGCCTTCTTGAGAACAGGACATATCCTGGGTGATAGGGGTCCTTCGTAATGGATGCAGCCTTTCTGAGGCACCGCTCTTTGAAGGTGATTTGGATACCATGGAGGCTAATACCCAAGATGGGCTGACTAATTTTACAATTTATTGTAGTTTCTTTCAGTCCTGTGCAGAAGCCCCCCACCCCCATACCAGACAGTGATGCAGCCTGTCAGAATGCTCTCCACAGTACATCTATTAAAGTTTTTGAGTGTTTTAGGTGACAAACCAAATCTCTTCAAATTCCTAATGAAATATAGGCACTGACTTGTCTTCTTTATAGCTGAGACGATATGTTGGGACCAGGTTAGATCCTTAGAAATCTTAGCACCCGGAAACATGAAATTTCTCACACTCTCCTCTTCTGATCCCTCTGTGAGGATTGGTTTGTGTTCCCTCATCTTACCCTTCCTGAAGTCCACAATCAGCTCTTTCATCTGACTGACATTGAGTGCAAGGTTGTTGCTGTGACACCACTCAACTAGCTGGTATGTCTGGGAAGCCCTCTCATCTCCATCCAAGATTCTACCAACAATGGTTGTGTCTTCAGCAAATATATAGATAGCATTTGAGCTATATCTAGCTACACAGTCATACATATGGAGGGAGTAGAGCAGTGGGCTAAGTTCAATCCTTGAGGTTCGCCAGTGTGGATCGTCAGCGAGAAGGAGATATTATTACAAATCCACACAGATTGTTGTTTTCGGGTTAGAAAGTCAAGGATCCAGTTGCAAAGGGAGGTACAGAGGCCCAGGTCCTGTAGCTTATCAATCAGGATTGTGGGAGTGATGGTGTTAAACACTGAGCTATAGTTGACGAACCACCTTCTGATATAGGTATTTGTATTGTCCAGATGATCTAAGGCCATGTGAAGAGCCATTGAAATTACATCTGCCATAGACCTATAGTAACGATAGGCGAATTACAGTGGGTTTAGGTCCTTGTTGAGGCAGGAGTTGATTCTAGCCATGACCAACCTCTCAAAGCATTTCATCCCCATAGATGTGAGTGCTGCTGGATGATAGTCATTAAGGCAGCTCACACAACTCTTCTTAGGTACTAGTATAATTGTTGCCTTTTTGAAGCAGGTATGAACTTCTGAGCAGTGAGGGGTTGCAAATGTCCTTGAATTCTCCTGCTAGTTGGTTGGCACAAGTTCTCTCAGCCTTACCAGGTTCTCCATCGGGGCCTTCTGCCTTGTGAGGGTTCAGAAGGACGGCCTGACATTGGCCTCCGAAAGAGGGATGACATGGTCACTGGGTGCAGCAGGGATCTTCGCAGCTGTAGTTATATTCTCCCTTTCAAAGTGGGCATAGAAGGTGTTGAGTTTATCTGGTAGTGAAGCATCGCTGCCATTCATGCTATTGGGTGTCGCCTTGTAATTACCTGCAAATCATGCCAGAGTTTCTTCACTCTTGAAATGGCCCCTCCGCGAGTCATACCTGGCTCTCTTGTACAGACCTAGACCACCAGAGTTACATGCCACAGTTCTAGCCCTCAGCAGACAATTGCCCTCCCGGTTCATCCTCGGCTTACGGTTTGGGAATATACAACGTTTCATAGGCACACACTCATCCACACAGGGTTTTATTGAAGTCGGCATAGTCATCCAGATTCAAAGATGAGTGCTCCGGAAAGCTCCGGTTTCCTCCCACAGTCCAAAGACATACCTGGTAGGTTAATTGGTCTTTGCAACTTGTCCCATGATTAGATTAGGGTTAATCAGGGTTGTGGGGTTCCTGGGGCAGCATGGATTGAAGGGCCAGGAGGGTCTACTCCGCACTGTAACACCGAATAAATAAATAAATAAACAAACAAACAAACAAACCCAGAGAAGAGTGAAGTGATTCATTTTGGAAGGTCGCACCTGAAGGCAGGAGAATTAGCAGTGCGGAGGAACATTCACGTCCATTGATCCCTCAGGGTTATTAAAGAGGCATGCAGTGTGTTGGTTTTCATTAGTTGGGGGACTGAGTTCAAAACCCATGGGGTAATGTTGCAGCTTTATAAACCTCTGGTTCGATCACACTTGGAATATTGTGTTTGGTTCTGCTCGCCTCATTGTAGGAAGGATGTGCAAATTTTAGAGAAGGTGCTGAGGAGATTTACCGGGATGCTGAAGATAGGTTGAGCAAGCTAGCACATTTCCCTTTGAAATAAAGGAGATGAGAGGTGACTTGATAGAGGGGTACAAGATGATAAGAGGCATAGATAGAGTGGATAGCCAGAGACTTTTTCTAAGGGAAGAAGTAGCTAAAGTAAGAAAGTATAATTTTAAGGTGACTATAGGAAAGTATGTCAGAGATATGTTCTTTACACAGACAGTGGCAGATGCATGGAATGGTCTGCCTGTGGTGGTGGTAGAGGCGTATACATTAGAGACATGTAAGAAACTCTTAGATAGGCACATAGATGGTAGAAAAAGGGAGGGTTATGTGGGAGGGAAGGTTTAGTTTGATCTTAGAGTAGGCTAAAAAGTCACCGCAATATTGTGTGCCAAAGAGCCTGGACCATGCTGTAATATTTTATATTCATTGTTCAATGTTCAATATCAGGAATGCTGGTGCTGCATTTTCCTGCCAGGCTGGCAAGCCTGGGGAATCCTGGCTGATAAGAGAACCTGAGGCTCTTGTCAGGTAAAAGGAGGTGGAATACATTGGATTTAGGCCGTCGGAAACAAATGAACCCCTCGATGACTCTAAGAGGTGTCAGAGTACATTTACGAGGTTTAGTGAAAAGAAGGTTTAGCAGGCCAAGTTAAGGAAAATCTGAAGAGATTCTGTAGTTATATTAAGTGTATAAGAGCGGCTAGGGAGAGAATTGGTCCCCTTAATGATTATCACGACTGTCTAAAAGTGGAGCAAGATGTGTTCATTGTGCAGAAGATGATGGATGCAAAAGAAATGAGAGAAATGTGTGATGTCTTGGATCACATATGAAAAAGCAGGGAGGCAGTACTGGGAAACTTAAAGCATATTTAGATGGAAAATCCCCAGGGCCTGACAAAATGCATCCTCCAATTTCAGGGAAGTAATTGCAGAGGCCCTTGCAAAGAGATTTGCTTCATCTTTAGCCATAGATAGTTAAAGTTGTACTATTTTATAAGAAGGGTGGCAAAGACAAGACATAAAACACCATGCCAGTGACTCTAATATCAATGGTGGGTAATTTACTGCAGAAAATTCTGAGGGACAGGACCCATCAATATTTGGATAGGCGAGGTTTAGTTAAGCACAGTTAACATGGCTTTGTGTCTATAAAGTTTTTCAGAGAAGTAACCAAGAGGATAACTGAAAACAGGGCTGTGAATGATGTTTATATGGACTTTAGCAACGGCATTGACAAGGTTCCACGTGGCAGGCTAGACTGGAAGGTTAGATTGCATGGAATCTGGGGTAGGTAAATAATTGGATTGATATTTCGGTCAATGTAGGAAGCACAGATTTTTTTCTTGGACTGGACAGATGCGACTAGTGGTGTGCCATGAGATTGGTGCTGGGATCTTTGTTGTTCATTATTTATATAAGTGGTTTGGATATGAATTTACAAGGAATCATTAGTAAGTTTGTAGGTGATCCTAAAATAGGTGGTAATGTAGACAGTGAAAATAGTTATTAAAATTATAAGGGAGACTTGATCATTTAACTAAGCTAGTCAAGGATTGTCAAATTGTTTTCAGTTCAGATAAGTATAAGGCGTTCCATTTTGGGAAGTCAAACCAGGGTAGGAATGATACAGAGGATGTTTGGGTCCTGGGAGAGTATAGTGGGACAGAGAGACCTAGGAGTATGTGCACATAGTTCCCTGGAAGTGGCATCACAGGTAGACACCATTCCAAATAAAACAGCTGCTTTCCCCAGGCAGTAAGACTGATCGACACCTCCACCCACTAACCCACTCCTCCACACTTTCCACCACCACAACTTCATCATTTCTTGTCACTCTTATGCCTAGTGTCACTTTATGGACATGCAATCAATATATATATATAAACAATTTTATGTATTTACATTTATTTTGTGTTGTTATTATTGTGTTCTTTACCTTATTGTATTTTTTTGTGCTGCATTGGATCTGGAGTAACAATTATTTCATTCTTCGTTATACTTGTGCATTGGAAATGACATTAAACCATCTTGCTTTTGAATATTGGAATCTAAATCTTGAGAGAACAGTGAAGAAGGTGTTAGGCACTCTGGCCTTCATGAGTCAGACATTGAGTACAGGAAGTGTGTTGTTATGCTGAATTATGTAAAATGCTGCTGAGATCATGTAGGGAATATTGTATATCATGTGGTTGCCCCATTATATGAAAAACATAATTAATGTAAAAGTGTGCAGAGAACATTTTCAAGGATGCTGCCAGAGATTGAGGGACTGAGTTGTAGGGAGAGGTTAGGCAGGCCGGGACACTGAGGGTGACCTTATGAAATTACATTGGGGATAGACACATGATCTTTTTCCCAGGGAAGGGAAACTAAAAGCTACTGAGCATAGGTTTAAGGTGAGAGGTGAAAGATTTAACGGGGACCTGAGATGTAACTTCTACATGAAGAGGGTGGTACCTATATGAAATGAGCTGCCAGAGGAAGCATTGAAACTGGTGCAATAATAACCTTCAAAAGATATCTGGACAAGTACATGGATTTGAGGGATATGGGCTAAATGTGGTCAAATCCAGTTAAACTGGCGCCGGCAAACTACGCTATCTTGGGAAATATCTTCCAGATAGTCCAGAAAGCTGCTTTTTGTCACTTCTTTTACATCTTCTTTATCTTTTAAATTTGAGTCTGGTACTGTCAGAGCCTGTGTTCTACAGTGTGATGGTGTCTTTTCAGCCAATTGAGCAATCTGGCTCTTTGCTGTCTCTGAGGAGACTCCCCTATAATTTTAATAACCTTTTTCACTGCCTACGTTACTACCTATTTCAGGATCACCTACAAACTTACCAACAATTCCTTGACTGAAGGATCAATCCAATTATTTACCTACCCCAGATCCCACACAATCTAACCTTCCAGTCCAGACCTTCCTGCAGGAGCAGTGGATGAGTAGGAGAGAGAGACCATCATTCGCAGACACCTTCCTCTGGCAGCAACAAGCAAAAGGCTGGCTGATGGCACTGAACACCAGTTTGCTTCCACGTGCCTCAATGTTTCAATCTTCCTCGACGACTCAATCTGTGAGATCGGTGAGAAATGGAGTTGATCATGGGCTTATGCTCTGTCTCTAAGCATCTTGGCCTCGAGTGTTTCTGGCTGGTCTGTTGGTGACTATCTCTCTATATTACACTGCATATAAACCAATATCTTGATTACAAGTGGTTGCCACTTTACATTCCCCTGTTACCGATATTTGCCTCTTGATTCAATCTCCAAATAACAACCAACACAAAATCATCATTCCAGGCAAAATGTATGCACTAAAATAAGCCAGATACCACACAGACATTAGTTGATTGACTTTCCACATTCTTTGTCTGTCCTGGGTTTCCAGAAAGTGGTTTTTTTTCCCCAACAATCATAGCATTTGTGGTGGGCAAGTGCTAATATTAAGTGGAGGACAATGCAGATGAAAATACGAGACAACCTCAGCACCCTAAAAGGCAAGACTTTGAGCTGCACCTTCCCAGGTGAGTGGTGGCAATACTGATCAGTTTTCACCTACGTGCCTTTAGGGATGTGCGAACAAAACTGAAATGCCCTGGAGGATGCAGTCAAAGAGAGAGCGTGCAAACTTCAGACCGACAGCATCTTAAAAAGTAAAATTAATTAATTTGAACTTTGAACTTTGGGATACAGGTATAAAGTACGAAGCCATGCAATCACATTTATAAATTAAAATGAAATGTGTAATTAAAAATGTAATTAATTCAGCTATTAGTGAAAATTGCTAATGTTGAAGTCAGAATAGCCATTCAATCATTTTGTCAATCAGGAACTATATCGATAATCTTGTAGATGTATTACTTCTGCAGCCCCTCATCACAAATCCCAATAAATAATCTACCAATTATTTCTTGGTCACAGTTATGTTTGCTTCATGATACATTATATATCATAGTATGCACTATATTCTTAGGATGTCAATATCACCTACTATATCAACTTTGATTGTCAATCATAATTTACTGCGGAACTGTGTGGGTTAACAATATTGTGCTGTCTGAAGTTTATGATGTTTTAATGAATTAAATGGTCTGATCATAGGATTCACATCTCTTGATCAATGATCACAAACACTTGGTGCTACTACAGTAATCTAACTTCTGCACAATTATATAAGTGAAAGAAGCCACTCCACAAATCTCTCATTTTGGGACTGATTACTGCTTGATTCCTGGAATTCTTGCATGATCTCACAAGTTATATTTAACATATTTTTTGATCATTCGAACTAAGCAAACCAATAAATAAACTGAGTATCAATAGAAACTATAACCCACAGCAAGTGTGTCTGTAGGAATAATTACTTTGTTCACAAAAGCCCTTCAAAAAATACACTCTGTAAGAGCTGTGTATATGGATAGAGGTCTTGGATCTTGATAATAAACACAAAAAATTCCACAGATTTTGGGAATCCAGGACTACAAACACTAAATTCTGGAGGAATTCAGCAGGGCAGGCATCAATTATGGATATGAATAAACAGTCGACATTTTGGGCTGAGACCCTTCATTGGGACAAGAAAGGAAGGGGGAAGATGCCAGAACTTATAGGTGGGGGGAGGGGAAGAAGTGCAAGCTAGAAGGTGATTGGTGGAACCAGGTGGGTGGGGGGGGGGGGGAGAAACTGGGAGTTGATAGGTTGAAAAGATGAGGGGCTGGAGAAGAAATCTGATAGGAGAGATGAGTGGAGCATGGAAGAAGGGGAAGTGGAAGGGCACCAGGAGAAGGGGATAGACAACTGAATAGAAGACGTAAAGGGGGTCAGCATGTCAAAATGAATAAGAGGGAAGCGGGGTGGGAAAAATTACCTGAAGTTGGAGAAATCAATGTTCATGCCACCAAGTTGGAGGCTATCTAGGTTGGCTACAGGGAAATATTTCTTTTTGAGGATGGAGTGGAGGTGCTTAACATTGCGGCTCCTTAATTTACATCGGGTATCACCAATGTTGAGGAGGCTGCATCGGGAGCGCCAAATACAGTAGACAATCCCAACAGGTTCACTCTTTGAGGTTCTGAATGGAGGTGAGGGAGGTGGTGAACGGGCAGGTGTCCCGCTTCTGCCGCCTGCGGGGCTAAGTGCCGGGTGGGAGGCTAGTGGGGTGCTACAAATGGACAAGGGAATTATGGAGGGAGGGATCCCTGTGGAAAGCAGAGATGGGGCAGAGGTGGATAAAGATGTGTTCGGTGGTAAGAGTCCCATTAAAGATGGCAGAAGTTGTGGAGAATGATGTGTTGGATCTGCAGTCTCATGGGGTGGACGGAGAGAACAGGAAGAAATCTGTCAGGAAGGTGGGTGAGTGCGGATCTCCGGAGAATGGAGGAGATGTGGATGAGGGCAGTAACAATGGTGGAGGAAGGGAAGCCATGTTCTTTGAAGAAAGAGGATCTCTCTGCTGTTCTGGAAAGGAACGCATCCAATTGCCATTCCCAACCCCATTCCCATTCTGACATGTCGGTCCATGGCCTGCTCTTCTGCCATGGGTGAGGCCACTCTCACCCATGGTTTGAGGAGCAATGCCTTATACTTTCTCTAGGTAGTCGCCAACCTGGTGGCATGATCATTGATTTCTCCAACTCCTCTGCTTCATTTCCTCACTCTGATCCCCTCTTACCTTTCCTCCTCACCTGCATATCAGCTCCCCCTGGTGCCCTTCCACCTTCTGCTTCTTCTACAGTCCACTCTCCTTTCCTACCAGAATCCTTCTTCTCCAACCCTCACCCTTCCACCTTCTTACTCCAACAACAACCCCCCCTCCCCACCCACCTAGTTTCACTCATCACTTTCTAGCTTGTACTCCTTCCCCTCCCCCTATCTTCTTATTCTGGCATCTTCCCCCTTCCTTTCCAGCCCTGATGAAGGGTCTTGGCTTGAAACGTTGACTGTTCATTTATATCTATGCATGCTGCCCTGTCTGCTGAATTCCTGCAGCAGTTTGTGCATGTTGCTTTGGATCTTGCATTCCCAGTTTGCAACAGATCAGATAATCCATGAGTTATGGCACTTAATCAATTAAAAATCATGCCAACACTTTTTTTTATTATTTGTAAAAACATTTCAAATTATTATGTAGTGTATTTGTTTGAAATGTTCTTCAGACACTGACACTGACATCTACCACTTGTTTTGGCCTGGAAATGATCACCATCCAGAAGGCTCTATTATTAGAATCCATGAACACGAATGGAATCATCAGTACAAAGGACCACCAAAAAGAATTACTACCTTGGTACCACTGCTTTTCCCTCTTCCATAAAATTACAAACTACTGACAATAGATCCTGATGGAATAAAAACCATGGCTCAGTTTGTAGCAAAAATGGTTAGTTTAACCAAACTGAGTGCTCACATTCACATATAAAATTTCATACGAAGAAGACTGATATCAAACTGATACTTGGAGTAAATTTTACTCCTTTTGTTATGGTCATAAAAATATCTCCTTACTACTGGCACCCAACATTGTAGAAAAATTTGTAATATTTCTATTATAGAATCTAGAAAATTACTGCATGTAAGTAGCTACAGTGTATGTTCCCATAGTGTTAAAAAATCAGATTTTAATACTCTGTTTCAGCCCAAAAATCATTGTGGATATAAGCGATAATTTCTGTACCTTCTTGCAAATTCAGAGCTACTTAATATTTAATCTTAGACAGCCAGTTAAAGCTTAACTTCTTGTTCAATTTGGTGACAGCAAGTTTTGCCTGCTACTGTTATTAATATTTGTCATGATATGTACCATTATACCAATGTGTTTTGTTCATTATGACTCACTATTTCTGACTATTAAAAAATGATTATGTAAGTAAACTAACTTCTTTTGTCTTCAGAAACCTGAGTGGCACACAAAAAAATACAAAAAGGATGTTTGATTTCCAAGCCCCACTAAGCAAATACAAGCTGTGGATTCATCTAACTGTTAAATAAGCCTAATGGGAGTTTGAAATCAAACTTACAGAAACACCTTGGGCCACAACACCACCTTTTATCAATTTCCTTTCCCTCTCCTGACTATGCCAGTTCTTGTTGTTATCTAACTGAAGTTGCCTTTATTCGTATGTTTAATATGAGTGTGAGTAGACTATTTGACCATGGAGGAGCTCCAGTCATTTCTGTCCTCACCCAATATCTACACCCAAGTTTTTCTATTGGAGTGATTGAAGAGCAAACAGAGGAGGAACTTTAGCTAATTTATCCTATTTTACCTCACTTTGTCTAAACCCTGAAGTGACTGAAGCTTTGGCTGAAATCCACAAATTACCTAGAAAACTGGATTGATCTGTATGGCTTGCTGCAATATTCTTTTTCTTTGATGGTATATTTGCTTTGAAAGTACAGATGTCTTTATTTGGCTTATTTGATTCATTTCCAGGACCTAGGAAGGTGATAGAATCACAGTCATAGAAAGTTGCAGCACAGAAACAGGCCCTTTGGCCCATCTAGTCCATGCCAAACCTTTTAAACTGCATTTAAACATCCACCTGCTCCAGGACCGTAATCCTCCATACTTCTATCATCCCCTAACTTCTCTTAAATGTTGAAATGGAGCTTGGATGCACCACTTCCACAGGCAGCTCATTCCACACTCTGACGACACTCTGAGTGAAGATGTTTTCCCCTCATGATCCCTTAAACTTTTCACCTTTCACCCTTAACCCATGATCCACCCAACCTCAGTGGGAAAAGCCTGCCTGCAGGTACCCTATATATACCCCTCATAATTTGCATACTGCTATCAAATCTCCCCCTCAGTCTTCTACGTTCCAAGGAATGAAACCCTAACCTATTCAATCTTTTCCTATTACTCAGGTCCTCAAGTCCCAGCAACATCCTTGTAAGTTTTCTCTGCACTCTTTCAACATTATTTGCATCTTTCCTGTAGGTAGGTGTCCAAAGCTACACATAATACTCCAAATTAGGCCTTACCAATATCTTATACAACTTCAACATCCCAAACCTGTATCCAATACTTTGATTTATGAAGGCCAATCTGCCAAAAACTTTACTTCCAACTCTATCTATCTGTGACACCACTTTCAATGAATGATGGACCTATATTCCCAGATCCCTTTGTTCAACAGCACTCCTCAATGTCCTACTGTCCACTGTGTAAGACTGACCCTAGTTGCTCTCATGGAAATGCAACACCTTGCACTTGTCTGAATAAATTTCATCTGCTATTTTTCAACCCATTTTCCCAGCTGGTCCAAATCCCGCTGCAAGCTCAGATAATCTTCCTCACTGTCCACTAAACTCCAAATCTCGGTGTCATCCACAATTCCACTGATCCAGTTAGCCACATTACCATCCAGATCATTGATAAACAACAACAGACCCAGCACCAATCCCTGATGCACTCGACTCGTCACAGGCCTCCAGTTAGAGAGACAACCATCTACTACCACTCTCTGGATTGTCCCTCAAAACCAATGTCTTATCCAATTTACTACCTCATTTTGAATAATGAGCCACTGAATCTACTTGACCAACCTACCATGTGGCACCTTCATCGCCTTTCCTGGTAAGATCCTCGATAAACTCTGTAAGATTGGTTAGACATGACCTACCACGCACAAAGTCAGAATCAGAATCAGGTTTATTATCACCGGCATGTGACGTGAAATCGGTTAACTTAGCAGCAGCAGTTCAATGCAATAACATAATCTAGCAGAGAAAATAATAATAATAATAAACAAGTAAATCAATTACTTATATTCAATAGCTTTAAAAAACATACAAAAACAGAAATACTGTATATTAAAAACAAGTGAGGTAGTGTCCAAAGCTTCAATGTCCATTTAGGAATTGGATGGCAGAGGGGAAGAAGCTGATCCTGAATCACTGAGTGTGTGCCTTCAGGCTTCTGTATCTCCTACCTGATGGTAACAGTGAGAAAAGGGCATGCCCTGGGTGCTGGCAGTCCTTAATAATGGACGCTGCCTTTCTGAGACACCGCTCCTGAAAGATGTCCTGGGTACTTTTAGTCTAGTACTCAAGATGGAGCTGATTAGGTTTACAACATTCTGCAGCTTCTTTTGGTCCTGTGCAGTAGCCTCTCCATACCAGACAGTGATGCAGCCTGTCAGAATACTCTCCACGGTACAACTGTAGAAATTTTTGAGTGTATTTGTTGACATGCCAAATCTCTTCAAGCTCCTAATGAAGTACAGCCACTGTCTTGCCTTCTTTATAACTACATCGATATGTTGGGACCAGCTTAGATCCTCAGAGATCTTGACACCCAGGAACTTAAACTGCTCACTCTCTCCACTTCCGATCCCTCTATGACGATTGGTATGTATTCCTTCATCTAACCCTTCCTGAAGTCCACAATCAGCTCTTTTGTCTTACTGACATTGAGTGCCAGGTTGTTGCTGCGGCACCACTCCACTAGTTGGCATATCTCACTCCTGTACGCCCTCTCGTCACCACCTGAGATTCTACCAACAATGGTTGTATTGTCAGCAAATTTATAGATGGTATCTGAGCTATGCCTAGCCACCCAGTCATGGGTATATAGAGAGTAGAGCAGTGGGCTAAGCACACACCCCTGAGGTGCACCAGTGTTGGTCATCAGCGATGAGGATCTGTTATCACCAATCCACACAGATTGTGATCTTCCAGTTAGGAAGCTGAGGATCCAATTGCAGAGGGAGATACAGAGGCCCAGGTTCTGCAAATCCTCAATCAGGATTGTGGGAATGATGGTGCTAAATGCTGAGCTATAGTCAATGAACAGCATCCTGACATAGGTGTTTGTGTTGTCCAGGTTCTCTAAAGCCATGTGGACATTGCATCTACTGTTGACCTATTGTGGTGATGGGCAAATTGCAATGGGTCCATGTCCTTGCTGAGACAGAAGTTCAGTCTAGTCATGACCAGCCTCTCAAAGCATTTCATCACTGCTGATGTGAGTGCTACCAGGTGATAGTCATTAAGGCAGCTCACATTATTCTTCTTAGGCACTGGTATAATTGTTACCTTTTTGAAGCAAATGGGAACTTCTACCCGGTGCAGTGAGACGTTGAAAATGTCCATGATTACTCCCGCTAGTTGGTTGGCACAGGTTTTCAGAGCCTTACCAGGTACTCCATTCGGACCTTCCACCTTGCGAGGGTTCAGTCTCTTTAAAGACAGCCTAACATCAGCCTCTGAGACAGAGATCACAGGGTCATTAGGTGCAGCAGGGATCTTCAGAGCTGACTATCCCTAATCAGTCCATTTCTATCCAAATACTTATATATCTGGTCTTTTAGGACGCCTTCCAGTACCTTCCCATTACTGATTATTTAATTATTGAGATACAGCATGGAATATGCCTTTCTGGCCTTTTGAGTCATGCTGCACAGCGATCCCACCATTTAATCCTAGCCTAATTACATGACAATTTACAATGATCAATTTACCTACCAACTAGTCCGTCTTTGGACTGTGGTAGGAAACTGGAGTGCCTGATAGAAACCTGCGGGGTCATGGGGAGAACGTACAAACTTCTGACAGGCAGTGGCGGGAATTGAACCCGGTTCACAGGCACTGTAAAACGTTGTGCTAACCACTGTGCTGCCGTGCCATCCCAATGCCAAGGTCATCGGCCTATATTTCCTGATTTATTGTTAGAGCCTTTCTCAAAGAGCAGAACAACATTAGCTATCCTCTAATCTTCTGGTTGCTAAGCATGTTTTAAAAATCTCCGCTAAGGCTCCTGATAGTAAGCTAACTTGCTGAACTGGTGCAGTCTGTTTCGTGAAGGTACTTTCACAGGGTTGTTCAGCATGGGATTGTAGGATTTAACCCCAACAATAATGGCTAGTCACATATCTCCAGATCAGGATGGTATGCCTGTTGGAAAGCTACTTTGTGGTATGGCAGTTACTGACGCTGCCACATGGTTCAGTGAACTGGACTTAATCCTGACCTCTGGTGCTGCCTCCATGAAATTTGGACAACCTCCCTGAGACCTTCCATGTTCTAACTTCTTTCCACATTCCAAAAACATACCGGTAGGTCAACAGGCTATTATACATTTGTGTGTAGATGGCTACAGAATTGGGGCAATTGATGGGCATGTGAAAGGGAGAAGAGGGAGAACTGGAGTGAAATTGTGTGTGTTCATGAGTTGGATTACCAGAAACACTTATTATGTAAGCAGCAATCTAAAACATAGAATAGGTGAGAATTTTATGAGTACCATTTAAGCACATAAAATCATAAGGAACATAATTAGGCCATTCAGCCCATTGAGTCTGCTCCACCATGCTATCATGGCTGGTTATTATCTCTCTCAACTCCATTCTCCTGCCTTCTCCCTGTAACCTTTGATGCCCTGATTATCAAGAACCTATCAACCTCTGACTTAAATATACCCAATGACCTGTCCTGCACAGCCATCTGTGGCAAAGAATAAAATAGATTCATCACCCTCCGGTAAAGAAATTTTTCCTCATCTCTGTTCTAAATGCACATCCCTCATTTTGGAGGCTGGGCCCTCTGGTCCTAGATTCCCCTGCTATAGGAAATATCCTCTCCACATCCACTCCAACTAGACCTTTCAATATTTGGTGGTTTTCAATGAGATTCTCCCTCATTCTTCTTAATCCCAGTCAATACAGGCCCAGAGCCATCAAACACTGCTCAAACAGTACGTTACCAATTTCAATCCTGGGATAATTCTCGTGAGCCTACTGAGGACTCTTTGCAATGCCAGCACATCCTTTCTCAGATAAGGTACCCAAAACTGCTCACAATATTGCAAGTGCAGTCTGGCTCACAGTTAGCAAAGCGGGGAGAAAGAGGAAATAATCATTTTAGCAGCAGGAATTTTTTTTTAAAAACTTATTATCTAACTGGAGAGATTACAAAACCCTAAGGTACCGAGGGATCTGCGTGTACTTGTACTTGGTTTGCAAAAGGATGGATGCAAGTGTGGCAAATAATTAAGAAATCTAACAGCATGGTACTGTTCATTGTGGGGGGAAATGGAATACAAAAGATCAAAGGTTATAAAGAACATTGTTGAGGTCTCATCTGGATTATCGTTTACAGTACTGGATTCTTATTTTTTCCACAAAGGAATGTAAAGGCATTAGAACCAGTTCAGACAAGGTATATTTTCAAATTTGGACAGGCTTGACTTGTTTAGAAGATCGGGAAGGGATTGAAATAACATTCTTGAAGGGGTGGATGTGAAGAGTTCTAAAAATAAGTGGTGGTCCATTTAAGACAGAATTGAGGTACAATTCTTTTGAACATCTGAAGTCTTTGGACCTCTCTTCCTCAAAGGATGTTTAAAATATTCTAAAATTCAGTTTCTAATTCAGAGTTAGTTAAATCCATGATAAGCAATGATTGTAAAGTTACAGGAACAGGTGGGAATGTGGAGATAAAATCAGATCAGCCATAAGCTTTTGGAATGATGGAGCAAACTTGAGGGACTGAGTGACCTACCCCTCCCTTTCATACGTTTGTATAAAGGCTTGGTATGAAACTTCATAGTGGCACAAAGATTTTGAATAGCATCTTCCTGTGCTTTCATGGTAATTAAAACTTGATCTATCAATCACTCCAGATCCAAAGACCAGCTGTCATGAGGATGCATATCACTTTCAGCATACACACAATGTTGCCCTGTGAGTTGGATTTCTCCTTTCTCTTAATCATCTTGTGTATTTAATCTGACAGGTCAGATATTGCATTTGATTGTGTATCTTCTTAATTCCGTTTTGCCTGTTTGGAGTCCATTCATATCAGGTTAGTCCTCTCTTGCAATATGCTACTTCAACCCATTGTGTACTCTTACAGTATCTGTATGTAAACTAGTGGTTTGGAGGAATATGTGCAATGAAATAGGATGGCCCTCATTCTCCCACACTATCTCCAGACACTTTGCCTACTGCCTTCTGCTCACTTTCTTGAGTTTGTTCTTGCAACACGTCAGGGGGTAGATTCTCCCTGAAGAGTCTGCAGTAACAAGGACAAATTCCAAAGCATTCTGCTGCTTCATGCACTGCCGCTTGAAACAAGCTTTCACTTGTGTGCAGCAGAAGCTTTTTGACATAAAGGTCAATTCATTAAGCAACAGACTAGTATATCATGGAGATTTTGTGCTTGGCCAAATCCATCCCCTTAGCCTTGAGGCAGTTCCTGTCTCTCGTTCAAGCCACTCATTTTATGGGCACTACAGGCCCCCTTGCTCTTCATCTGTAATACAAGGTGGCGTATTATCGAGTTGGATCCCTGATATGATTTGTTGATGAATGGCAGTAAGAGTGGGTGAACAAAAGCTGATGCCTGAATGGTTAGTTTTGCAGCTGAAGGGAGCACATCTTTCCAATTGGAAGGTCTGTGACCAGCGTGTATAAAAGAGTCAGTGCTGGGATATACAGTAACGACTTGGATATACGTGTAGAAGGTATGATCGGTAAATCTGCTAATGACATGAACATTAATGGTGTTGTGCGTAACAAGAAAGGTCATCCAAGTCTACTGCAGGATATGGATCAGACGGAAAAGAAGATGGAGAATTGGTAATGAAATTTAATCCCAACAAGTGTAAAATGATGCAATTTAGGAAATCAAATAGTGGTAGGATGGAAACAATACATGGGAGTGTACTAAAAAATGCTGACGGACATAGAGATATTGGGATTTAAGTCCATAGTTCCCTTAAGTGGTAATACAGGTACATCAGACGGTGAAGGCGGTATTTCCATGCCAACCTTCATAAACTGGGGCAAATAATTGATAAATTGGGAGATTACACTGTAATTTTACAATATTCTGTTAGGTCACACTTAGAATATTGTGTACATTTCTAATCACCACTTTATAAGAAGAATGTGACCACACTGGGAGGAGTGTAGAGGAGATTCTCCAAGATGTTCCCTGAATCAGAGGACTTTAGTAATAAGGAGAGACTGGATATACTGAGTTAGTTACCCGTTGGAACTAAGGAATCTGATGGGTGACCTAGTGGAGGTAATGAAATTATAAAGGGCACATTAGTGTAAATAGTCAGAATCTTTTTCCCATGGACACAATATCAAAATCAATAAGGCATAAGTTTAAGTTTGAGAGAAAGAAGCTTTAACAGGGATTTGAAGAATGTTTTATATACAGACTGTGGTTGATATCTGGAATCAGATATGATCACAATGTACAAGAGATGTTTAGACAGACACTTGAATATGTAAGGCATAAGGTATGGACCTAACATGGGCAAATGAGACTAAGATAGACTGGGAAAAAGTTAGAATGAATGTGTTTCAATGCTCCATGACTCTTGATGCTTATGTGAGAATGCTGTTCTTGGACTACAGTCCAGCATTCAACACCGTAGTTCCATCTAGGCTCGACAAGAATCTCAGAAACCTTGGCCTCCACCCTGCCTTGTGCACCTGGATCCTGGACTTCCTGTCAGATGGCCAGCAGGTTGTAAGAGTGGGCTTCCTCATTTCCACCTTCCCTGACTCTCAACACAGGAGCCCCTCAGGGCTGTGTACTGAGTCCCCTCCTTTACTCCCTGTATCACCACCCACAGCTCCAATCTGCTAATCAGATTTGCCAATGACACAACATTGATTGGCCTTATCTCAAACAATAACAAGGTGGCCTACAGGGAAGAAGTCATCTCTCTAACACATTGGTGTCAAGAAAACAACCTCTCCCTCAATGTCGCAAGAACAAAGGAGCTGGTTGTGGATTACAGGAGGAATGGAGATGGGCTAACACCTATTGACATCAATGGATCTGAGCTTGAGAGCATAAACAGCTTCAAGGTCCTTGGCATCCACATCACCGAGGACTTCACATGGTCTGGACACACCAGTTGTGTGGTGAAAAAGGCATAACAGTGCCTCTTTCACCTTAGATGGTTGAGGAAGTTTGGTACGGGCCCCCAAACCCTAAGAATTATTACAGGGGCACAATTGAGAGCATCCTGACTAGCTGCATCACTGCCTGGTGTGGGAACTGTACCTCCCTTAATCACAGGACTCTGCAGAGAGTGGTGCAGACAGCCCAGCACATCTGTAGTTGTGAATTTCACATAATTCAGGACATTTACAAGAACAGGTATGTAAAAAGGGCCCGTAGGATCATTGAGGACCCAAATCATCCCAACCACTATCTATTCCAGCTGCTACCATCCTTGAAGTGGTACCGCAGCATGAAAGTCAGGACCAACAGTCTCCGGTACAGCTTCTTCCACCAGTCCATCAGACTGATTAACTTACGCTGATGAGTGTATTTCTATATTACATTAACTGTTCTATTTATTATAAATTATTATAAGTTACTACGACAGCACATGGCACAATTAGATGGAGACTTAAGGATTTTTACTCCTCCTGTATGTGAAGGATATAAGAAATGAAGTCAAGTCAATTCAATACATCATGAGTCAATGTAATGAGAAACGCATTCATTCTGAATTTTTGCCTGTCTGTCTTAGTCTCATTTGCCCATACTTTTCTATGCCCTACAAATTCAAGCATCTATCTAAACTCCTCTTGTACAATGTGATCATATCTAATTCCACCACCCCCTCAGGCAGTGCATTCCAGATATCAACCACTTCTAACTCCAGGTTTCAGAATGCATCATCCGTAGATGTCAGCTTTGAAACTACCCTTGCAAGCACCTCTTTTGATGGCCTTCCCTTTTATCATGGATCCCTCCACCAGGAAATCCTGTTCTCCCTCGTTAAGTAGGAGGGATTGGGGAGCTTACCCCTTTCCCTCTCTCAGCCTGACATGGATGACTCTTGTTTTGCATTAAAGACATGTATGATTGGCTTATATCCCTTTAAGGGCTGGAGCCCTAACATCATAACTATGCAGTTAAGTTCCAGCAGCTGTGTGAAATTTCTGCCACAGTCCACAAAGGAATAAGAATGAGTACCTGTGGTGTTGCCTTACAACTGAGATTTCTAATTATGATCCTTGTGCATCACGCTGAAACAACACAAGGCGAACATGTGGCATTGGTATCTATCTGGGAAGGAATTTCTAGGCAATTATCTATAAATCTTAGTAATTGATTGCTTTCAGTTGCCAAAAGTTAATTGAGCATCTGAAACAACTTTAATTAACTAGTCCATTTTTACATTTATATTTTTTAATAGCCTTTAATGTATTTGCTGGTAAGCTCATCACAAAACTGGTTTGGTTGAGTTCCAGTTCAATAGGGTGAGGCAGATGAATTAGTATCAGAGTATGCATAATTATTTATTTAGGGTGCTTCAGTAAGCACACATTTATTTCTATACATTTTAATTCTGCTCCCCAGTAAAGAAGGAAAAAGGCAGAGAGCTATTTACATCAGCAGGATATTCCAAAAAATCCACACAGGCCATTTTTGAAGCTACTTTTGCAATGCAACTAGAAAGTACATATAAAGCAGCTACCTGGGCACACCAAAGGTGCCTCAAACTACAGTGAGAAAATTACCTGAAGGGCCAAAATTAGCTGAGGGATAACCGTCAGTCAGGACACCAGCGAAAGCTCTCCTCTTTATTATGTAGTATTTGGGACCTAATGCTTGTGTTTACTTGAGATGATCAACTATTCTGAAAGGCACACTTCAAGTACTATTACACTGAGGTGCCAACCAGGATCAGAACCACTGAGGATAATTAAAAAACCATCGCTACTCTGCATATTATCCTTTCTTCCTTCTTCCATCAGGCAGAAAAGACAAAATACTAAAAGCAGTCTCAAAGCTTCTATCCTGGTGTTCTAGGACTATTGAATGGTTCTATAGCACGATAAGATGGATTCTTGACATCTTGTTGCGACCTTGCACAATACTGACTACCTGCAATGCAATTTCTCTGTATTGTAACACTTTATTCTGCATTCTGACCTCATACTATCCCAGTGTATTGTTGTACTGATTTAATCAGTACGGACAGTATACAAGACAAGTTTTTCACCGTACCATAGTATTTATGACAATAATAAACCAATTTTCCAATTTAAACTAATTTATCAATTTACCCATTCGTGTGCAATTGGAATTTTACATGTTTCCTTAAGACCACCTTAAACCCCAAAGAATGCAGACTCATCTTTTCAAGTTCAGGTTTCTTGTCACTCAACCAAACAGATGTATACAGCTAAACAAAACATTGTTCCTCAGGGGCCAAGGTGGAAGACACAGTATATATGGCCACACACAGCGCATATAGACACAGTGTGACCCAGCACATACAGTCACAAAATATTTGCTCAAGTCCCTGAATAGAATGGCTTGCAGTTTGATAGGTTGACTTAAAGTGCAAGGTACATATTTTTGTAAGACAGTATAATGACACTGACACTGTTATAATAAAGCAAGCAGTCGCATAAATATGTGAAACAGCAGCAGTGAAAGATGAAAAGTGACCAGAGCAGAAGTAGAATGTGTCTGTGAGTTGGGGTGTGGGATAGGGAGGTGCTGGTGGCAGGACATTCAGACAAGGTGTACATGTGCTGATTCTTATGTTGTGGTACCTCTTGCCTGAAGGCAGGAGGTCAAAGAGATTGTGGGAAGGATGGGAGAGGTCTTTGACAATGCTGAAGGCAATGTGCTTCTGATATATGTCCTGAAAGTTAGGGTGGGGGAAAGAGACCTTAATGATGTTTCTTGCAGTCCTCACTATCCACTGCAGGGTCTTGTGCTTTGGAGCATTGCAATTCCCATCCCAGATGGTAGTGCAGTTGGTCAGGACACTCTCAATGGTGCTCCAGTGAAATGTGGTGAGAACAGTGGTAGGGGTTGGGGAGGGGGGAGCATCGCTTTCTTCAGTCTCCTAAAGAAGTGAAGGTCTGGCAGTGCTGTCTTGGCTAAAGAGAAGGTGTTGCAGGACCAGGTGAGATTGTCGGTAATGTGCAGGCCAAGAAATGTGGTGCTCCTGACTGTCTCATGGAGAAGCATTGATGTGCAGTAGGGAATGGACATCCAGCACCTTCTTGAAATCCACAATTATCCCTTCAACCTGATCCACTTGGAGACTCATATTGTTGTGCTTACACCAGTCCACAATCTGTTCCCCCCACCCCCCAACTTCCCCGTATGCTATTTCATCATTGTTGCTGATGAAGCCAACCATTGTTGTGTTGTCAGTGAACTTAATGGGACTGGATTATGCAATACAGTCGTGTGATAGCAGCGGACTGAGCACGCAGTCCTGGGGTGCCGGAGCTCATCATGATGGAGCCAGTTATGCTGCTGACAGTATGGAGTGTTAGTAGTCGCCTCATCGGGAAGTTCAAGATCCAGTTATAGAAGGAGATGTTGAGACCCAACATGGACAACTCTTCCACCAACTTCTAGGAAATGATTGCTTTGAAAGCAGAAATGATCAGTAATCATCACTCTGATCCATTTTTTAACCATTTGACACCATTTTTTTTAACCTTTCTTGATGATATAAGAATATTGCCCTATGAATTAGCCTGGTGAATCTGCTTTGGATCTCTTCCAATCTACTGTATCCTTTCTTGTGTAAGTGGATCAAAGCTGTGAGCAGTACTCCAGGTGTGGTCTCACCATCATCTTGCAAATTGTAAAAAGCTTCCAAGCTTCAAATCCTTTTACAATGAAATTGAAGCTCAGAACATCAAGGCCAAGCAATGGGTACGTATAGACCTCTGCAAAAGTAACAGAAAAGGGAACAAATTCAAAAATGGCAATCTGACTGCTCTTTCAGCCACCTGCTGTCCTTTCTATGGAAGAGTTTGTGATTCACATATTGTCTTCAATAATCACCTCCAAGAGGAATTTGTTCACCCTTAATCCCAATGATTAGCTGATGAAGGAGAAGCAGTATATTTGCTAACACAGACAGGGAAAGAATGATGTCTACTGACACCATACGGGGGTATCACCCCTACAGTCCAACTCCAGCCACACCTGATACAGGATCAGGAGCCTCATTATCTGAATGAAGAATCTTCAGCAAGAGATTAGTAAGAAAAGGTAAGAACATTTATTTTACTTCATGTCTTTAATTTGAAAAAATAAGTGTTAAAAATATGTAAAATAACTTTAAGTCTATATACAGTCGGTGGCCACTTTATTATGTATGTCTGTACACAGGCAAGGGTTATAGGGCTATGGGTAAACATAGGTGATTTCTAAGGTAAGGACATGTTTGGCACAGCATTGTGGGCTGAAGGGCCTGTATTGTGCTGTAGGATTTCTATGTTTCTATGTTAAGTGCTTATTAATGCAAATATCTGATCAGCCAATCGTGTGGCAACAACCCAATGCTTAAAAACGTGCAGATATGGTCAAGGGGAAATGTGATCTAACTGACTTTGATGGTGAAACGATTGTTGGTGCCAGACAGGGTGGTTTGAATATCTCAGAAACTGCTAATCTCCTGGGATCCTCATACTTAACAGTCTCTAGAGATTACAGAAAACGGTGAGAAAAACAAAGTGAACTGAAGTTCTGTGGGTGAAAATGCCTTGTAAATGAGAGAGGTTAGAGGAGAATGACCACACTACTCCAAACTGACAGGAAGGTGACAGTAACTCCAACAGCCACACTTTACAACAGTAGTGTGCACAAGAGCATCTCTGACCACACAACACGTTGAACCTTGAAGTGTATGAGTTACAGCAGCGGAAGACCAGGAATATATACTCAGTGGCCACTTTATTAGGTATCTCCTGAGTGTACTCCCAGATATTGGATACATGTAAACCATTTTCACATCTCTGCAGGGTGTGAGACTTTGCCCACTAATACTACCTGTCAAAATGTGTCTGTGTTGTAATGTATGAATCTATTTCTCTCAGAGCAATGATCCTCCCCTCCTTAGCTCTACGTATTGATCTGTTGTCTGCACATGTACTGTTGTCTACGCTGTCTCTCTCACTGCATTGTGAATACACCAGTTAAAGCCATCTCCTGTGTGCTTTAATTTAATTGATGTGTAGTTGTGTACAGACACAACAATTTGGCAACAAGTACAAACTTGAATGTCAGAAAATATCAGCATTGGCGCCGACAGTTACGGGACAAAACAGTGAGAGTTAAACAGCACGAGAAAACTGAAGGACCTGTGAGTAACAGTGAAAATTGCGCTGAGTTTAAAGTGAAAATAACATGACAATGGCTTCAGTTGTGAAAGTTGACAAATATAATAATGCTAATGAAGGCTGGGAGTCGTATATCGAGAGGGTTGAACCCTACAGCTATGCGAGCAACATGGAGGAGCAAAAGAAAGCCCCTACACTTCATAGTTTAATGGGTGCAAGGACATAGACCCTTACACATCCTTATTACCCCTGACAAGCAGCAAGCAAGATATTCAATGAAATTGTTACAACTTTACAAAATCACTTGAGCCCTAAACCGCTGGCAATAGCTGAGAGATTTAGATTTTACAAAAGGAACCAGTCAACAGATGAAAGCATTTCTGAATACGTTGCAGAACTACGTAAACTTTCCCAGTACTGTGACTTTAGCGATGGACTTTCTGATGCATTAAGACACAGGCTTGTATGTGGCATGCATATTCAAAGCACTCATGGTTATTGACTGAAAGAGACCTCAACTTAGAATGAGCATTGACCATTGCAATATCATTAGAGTCTGCAGCAAAGGATGCAGCAGAACTACAGAAAAGGTTAGAATGTGAAATACACAACATGTCCCTGAATGGTGCAAAAAGCCAAAGGTTTTATCAATGTGGCAAATCCTCCCAAGTTGCAAATGACTTTTGGTTCAAAGACAAAGTCTGCAGGAAGTGTCACAGACAAGGTCACATGGAGAGAGTGTGCAAGGCAGGCAGAAAGCACAACCAAGTGAAAACTCTCAAAATCAAAGCAAATGCATAGAGTTACCAAATGTATATCAGAATCAGACAACATAGAATCTGACCAAGGTGAACTTTCATGCCTCGAACTGCATCAGATCACAAAATCATCTGGATTACAATAGATGGGTCTGATGTAAAACTGAAAATGGAACTGGATACATGGTCAGCTTTGTGTATAATTTCAGAAGCTGACTACAACAGACTGTTTTCTAAGATACCATTAGAGAAGACTTACACAGGCAAAAAAGTGTCTCCCAATGGCAAACTGAAAGTAAATGTGATGTATGGAGTCCAAATACAACTGTTAGAGCTTTATGTATTGAAATATGGAGGCCCAGCACTTTTAGGACGTGAATGGTTGAGAAAAATCCAACTAGACTGGCACTCAATCAAAGCTCTCAGTGTGACATCAATAGTCAATGGTAGCACTAACCAGAGACTGTCACAGCTGCTTAATACTAATGAGAAAGTATTTGAAAAGGGGATTGGTAAGCTCAGTGGAATGAAGACCAGAATTGAACTGGATGAAGGTGTCTGGAATTCTCACCAGGGTTGAGTGGAGTAATTGGGCCAAGCCCATTGTTTCGGTTGACAAGAAATGAAGGCCGGAGCCTTTCGCATATGTGGGGATTTCAAAGTGAGCATCAACCCGGTGCTGTGTATTGTACCATATCCCCTGCCATGAATAGAAGACATTTTTGCATCTTTGACAGGTAGGGAGAGGTTTTCTTTCTTTCTAAATCTTTTTATTAATATTAGTAATATGGACAGAATACAGATGATATATTGATAAAGAAATTACCAACATACACATTCCATTACATATGAAAAAAAAACATACATAATAGTTACAATATAAATGAGTTTACCAAGACATAAGCCATAAGATATATGTATGGACATAGTAAATCTAAATATTTCATAATGTATAATATAAAAAAAACAGAAAAAAGAAAGAAAAAAAAACAACAAAAAAAATTTATATAATGCAAAACTAACTAATCTAATCTAATAACTATAACTAATCTAATCTAATAACTATAACTAATAAGTAATATAAAAGAAAGAAAAACAAACAAAAGAGAAGGAGAAAAAAAAGTGGGCTGTTTATAATATCTCACAAAAATAAGTATTCATCAATGCCGTCACTTCCGGTCCTCTCAAAATACATAAGCTAAAAGCTGGGAAATCAAATGTACTTGGCACAGGGTCATATTACATCATATGAAAATGTTGAATAAATGGTCTCCATAACTTTTCAAATTTAATAGAAGTCTCAAAAGTACCACTTCTAATTTTTTTTAAATTTAAACATAACATAGTTTGAGAGAACCAATTAAATACAGTGGGAGGATCAATTTCTTTCCAATTCAACAATATAGACCTTCTAGCCATCAGAGTTAGAAATGCAATCATTCGACGGGCTGAAGAAGATAAATGCTGTGAATCTAACATTGGTAAACCAAAAATTGCGGTAATAGGATGAGGTTGTAAATCAATATTCAAAACAGCAGAAATAATATCAAAAATATCTTTCCAATATTTCTCCAAAAATGAACACAACCAAAACATGTGAGTTAAAGACGCAATTTCAGAATGACATCTATCACAAATAGGACTTATATGAGAGTAAAAATGAGCTAATTTATCCTTGGACATATGGGCCCTATGTACAACCTTAAATTGTATTAGTGAATGTTTGGCACATAACGATGATGTATTAACTAATTGAAGAATTCTATCCCAATTCTCACTAGAAATACTAAAACTAAGCTCTCTTTCCCAATCCTGTTTAGTCTTATAAAGGGGCTCTGAACGTATCTTCATAATTATATTATAAAGTTTTGAAATAAGCCCTTTTTGAAAAGGGTCTAATTCAAATAAACTCTCCAAAGTATCTGAAGGCACAAAATTTGGAAACGTAGAGAGTACAGAACTTAAAAAATGTCTAAACTGTAAATATCTAAAAAAATGAAATCTCGGCAAGTTATATCTGTTGGATAATTGTTCAAAAGACATGAAACAATTATCTAAAAATAAATCAGAAAATCTTAGTAATCCCTTAGTTTTCCAAGCTGAATAAGCTTGATCTATAATGGAAGGGTGAAAAAAACAATTAGATACAATAGGACTATTTAAAAGGGAGAGGTTTTCAAAGAGTGACTTATCACAAGCCTATCTGCAAATGGAGATTGAGGAGTCAAACAGGAAGTTACTTACAATCAACAATCACAAGGGACTGTTCCAATAAAATTGTCTCATTTTTGGCGTCACTTCAGCTCCCGCAATTTGGCAAACAGCACTGGGCCAAGTGCTTCAGGATATCCCAGGATGTTACCTTGATTACATCATCATGACTGGCAAAAATGAAGAAAAGCACGTCCAGAACCTTAGTAAAGTGCTTACCTGGCTGAGTGAGTGTGGTCTGCGTGCAAAAAGAGAGAACTGTGAGTTTTTCAAGAACAAAATCTCATATTGTTGACATGTTATGGACAAGCATTGCTTGCATAAGTCACAAGAAAAGATTGAAGCAGTGCTACAGGCACCCAAACCAGAAAATGTGTCACAACTCAGGTCATACGTGGGCCTTGTAAACTACTACCACCGGTTTCTCCCAAACATTGCTACAGTGCTGCACCCATTGAACACACTGTTACAGACAGGAGCAAAGTGGGAACGGTCAGAGAGATGTGAAAGAGCATTCAAGGAAACAAAGAGACTAACATCATCAAATGAACTGTACACCCACTATCCTCTAGCTCTGCCCACCAGACTGGAGTGAGGTACATCCTCTTATGGCATTGGAGATGTTTTGTCATACGTTATAAAGGATGGATCTGAACGCCTGATTGCATTTGCTTCAAGGTCACTGACAAGCGCAGAACCCAACTATGCACAGATCGATCAATAGTCCTTTAGTCTAATATGGAGAATAAAGAACCACCACTATCTCTACAGCCAAAAGTTTACTCTAGTGACAAATCACCAGCACCTTGTGTCCATTTTCAATCTCAGGAAGGGAATCCCAGTGATGACTGCTACCCGGTTACAAGGTTGGGCACCATTCCTCTTAAGACATAGAGTTCAAGGGTACCAACCAACACAGCAATACTGATGGCAACTGAAGAAGAGAAGTCTTCACATTGCGACCCAGCAGAATTGTTACACTCTGCATTGCTGGACCAGTTGCCGGTAACAAATTCCAAAATACAAAGTGAAACAAGGAATGACCCAACATTGTCAAAAATTTGTGAAATCACCATGTAATGATGACCAGCTCGTGGTAACCCTACATTTCCAGAGTTCTCAGCGAGACGAGACCTACTGTCGGTCTGTCAAAGAACACTGATGTGTGGCTCTCGTGTTGTGGTTCCCTCTGAACTGCGCACCAGACTGTTAGAGAATCTGCATGAAGGACACCTGGGTACAGTCAAGATGAAGAGTCTCGCCCGGAGCTACATGTGGTGAGCGCGCGTAAATAGCAGATTGAATACTTCACCAAAAGCTGTTTGGGATGCCAAAAAGTTCAAAATGCACCCCCACGGGTATTGTTACTCCCGTGGGAGTGGGCATCGTCACCAAGGGAAAGAGTACAAATTGACTTTGCTGGACCATTCATGGACTCCACATTTCTGATTGCTGTGGATGCTCATTCGAAGTGGCCGGAGGTTACTGTGTACCAGTGAAGTCAACCACATCAGCAAAGACTGTCTCCACCCTGAGGTCTATCTTCACCAGAAATGGCTTCTCAGAACAAATTGTGAGTGAAAACAGACCATAATACATGTCAGAAGAATTCTGACTATTCATGAAGAAAAATGGCATCAGACATTTCAAGTCGGCTCCTCACCACCCAGCAATGAATGGGTTAGCTGAAAGTTTTACCCAAACCTTCAAGAAGTTCATTAAAGCAATGGACAAGGAGGACTTTTTTCTATGGAACAAGATGGACAACTTCCTTTTAGTTTATCGGAACCGCGTTCATGTGACGACAAATCAAATACCTGCAATGTTGTTCATGAACAGGAATCTGAGATCTCACATAAACCTCCTGAAACCAGATCCTTAGAGGGAAGTACAGATTAAATAGTTCAGCCAGTTGCCAAATGAAGCAGCAAGGAGCTTTGAGATTGGACAGATGTCCTAGCGTGTGTTTACCAAGAAGACAAATGGACACCCAGTCGGATAGCTGCAAGAACTGGACCACTGATGTACACGGTGGATTTTGGAGATCAGACATGGAGCCATCATATGGACCAGATGCTCAACCGAAGAACACACCTGAGTCAATTGCATCCAACAAGGTAGACACATTAAAGTCATTGGACTTACCTCTCAGTGAAGATGTCACTGACAGCAACGTGACATGGAAAACTGAGAACTTTGTCTTGGACAAGACACCTCTCAAACCTGATGCCACTCCACAGGTCCAGGGGCGTTTCGAGAACATTATCATTGACAAGATACCTGCCAAACCTGATGCTACTCCATAGGTCCAGAGGCGCTACCCTGAAAGTAACAGCACTACCTAAAAGACTAAACCTTTAGAACTGTGAAGTTAGTTATGAACTGTTATTGTGAAAGCATGTTTATTTGGAATATGGGTTTATGAAAGGGAAATTGAATGCTTTGTACGTATACAGTTTTAAGTTGCATTAATCTAAAGGGGGAGGAAGTTTGATGTATAAGTATGGATCTATTTCTTTTAGAGCGATGACCCCCACACCCTCTTCCCCGGCTTAGCACTACATATCGATCTGTTGTCTACGCATGTGCATTTATTCTCTCTCTCTCTCTCGCTACAATGTGATACACCAATTAAAACCATCTCCCACGTGTTTGCTTTTATTTAATTGATACGTAGTTGTGCACAGATATAACAAGTGTGTTGTGGGGTTAGGGGTTCAGCAGTCAGACAGATTAAGCCCAGCTGTCAGAAATACCTTGCTACATTGCTATTTGTCTCTGGAATCAGGAGAGCCAGGAGAATTGAATCCATGCATCCATACAGATTGATCTCAAGCATGGATAAAGCACAGAGAGTGAGTCAGGGCAATTGAAGGAATTGTCCTTGATATAAAGAGGTTTTGTGAAGTATGATTATGCCATTAGGGTTCTTGTACTTTGATTCAATCTGCTAAATTCACTAATAGCAAATGAAAATCAACTTTACATTTCCATTCAGCACTTGATGATAATAATCCTTTGTATGGTATGAAGCGTGAAAAATGAGTGCAGTTGAATGTACCGCATCTTCATTTGAACCCACCCTTCAGTGTTAATTAGCAACTAATTGTGCTATTGTTAAAGGCACAATTTTATTCTTGACTGAACAACTCTATAGGCAAAGAAATACATGAAAATAATTTCACTGAAAATCTTAAACTACAATAGGAAAGTTTCATGTGACCTGTAACTATGTTATTTTTAGTAGACACTTCCAAAGTTAATCAATATATTAAGGCAAGATTAGCTTATTAGCTGAATTTTTCTCCATTCCCTTGAATAGAATAGTGTGTACTCTATCAGGTTTAAGATGTAACATGTTCAGTGGGAAGTTTTCCCGGCCTGGGAACTGGGAAACTCATGGAAATCCCTGCTGGTTACCATTCACACAGCATGGGGCATCCAGCAATACTGGTAACGGGAATATAGAAGCCTCTGGAACAAAGGCCCACACCATTAATAGAACCTGGGAATTTTGCAGGGAATCTTGAGTTAATTGTGTCATAGGAGCAGAAGCCGAGTCTGACAATCCCCAGTTGCACAGGAGTTAATGTTTGCAAAAGTAAGTAAAGACAGATCGTAAGTTGGAACCAAGATGCATTTGATGGCTGAATACCTTATCTACAGGAAGTTCTTCATCCAAAACCTTCAAAGTTTACAAACGGCCAGAAGAAGTCACCTGGACCACTATATTCACTGTGCAGATCAGCGTAATAAAGGTTTCAGTCCCACTTACAGGCTTGATCACATTCAGCTGTTGCTTGCATTACCATTGTGAGCCTAATTCCAGTGGTGGAGCGTAGATGTGCTGAGCTGAGAGGTTCAGAAATGCAAGGTGACCTTGTGTAAAAAGGCAAGTGCAAGTAACATTATTCTACTTCTCTTCCACAGATGCTGACTGGCCTGTTGATTTCTTCTGGCATTTTCTGTTCTAAATTCAGATTTCATCCATCTGCAATTTTTTTACTTTCATTTGAAATCAAACTTGATTTCTTCTCTTAACATTTTTATTTTATTTTTAGGAATGTAATCTGTTAATTAATCTTTCTCTTTTTTAAATGAAGGGTTACTTAAATATCTATCATGTTGACAAAGATGGTGCTGAACTGCGACCTCCGTTGAAGTCACGGCACAGATTTAGCTTTTTTAGTTTTGTAGGGATGGTTTTGGAACCAGAAAGGGGAATTAGGGGTCAGGTTAGGGTTTAGGGATAGGGTTTTGGACGAATTAGAGAGTCTAAATCTTTGTTCCATGTTCAAAGGCCAGCTATGCAGACACTGGAACCCAATGGTCTGATGTAGGATGCTGGGCCAGTAGACCAGTGCAGATAACATCTGATGCCCCCCACCTCCCTAGGGATAGTGAGTCGTTTGTGTGTTCTGGAGTTGGAGTTCCATGCGGCCAGGGGGATTGAGGTCTGTTGACGCCCTGGGCTAGCGAATTGGTGAGACCGGAGATCGAGTCCTAGTGTCTGGGATCCCATCAGGGGCAAGTCCAGAATTCAAGGTGAAGTGTTCAGTGATTGGGGGGGGGGGGTGGTGGTGCTAGGCTTGATGCCAAGGATCAAGGCCCAAGGATTGAATTAGAAGTCCAGAATTCAAGGTGAAGTGTTCAGTGATTGGGGGGGGTGGTGGTGCTAGGCTTGATGCCAAGGATCAAGGCCCAAGGATTGAATTAGAAGTCCAGAATTCAAGGTGAAGTGTTCAGTGATTGGGGGGGGGGGGGTGGTGGTGCTAGGCTTGATGCCAAGGATCAAGGCCCAAGGATTGAATTAGAAGTCCAGAATTCAAGGTGAAGTGTTCAGTGATTGGGGGGGGTGGTGGTGCTAGGCTTGATGCCAAGGATCAAGGCCCAAGGATTGAATTAGAAGTCCAGAATTCAAGGTGAAGTGTTCAGTGATTGGGGGGGTGGGGGGTGGTGGTGCTAGGCTTGATGCCAAGGATCAAGGCCCAAGGATTGAATTAGAAGTCCAGAATTCAAGGTGAAGTGTTCAGTGATTGGGGGGGTGGGGGGTGGTGGTGCTAGGCTTGATGCCAAGGATCAAGGCCCAGGGATTGAATTAGAAGTCCAGAATTCAAGGTGAAGTGTTCAGTGATTGGGGGGGGTGGGGGGTGGTGGTGCTAGGCTTGATGCCAAGGATCAAGGCCCAAGGATTGAATTAGAAGTCCAGAATTCAAGGTGAAGTGTTCAGTGATTGGGGGGGTGGTGGTGCTAGGCTTGATGCCAAGGATCAAGGCCCAAGGATTGAATTAGAAGTCCAGAAGTTGAGGCCTGTTGGCTGGAGTCCTTCGTCTATGAATCTCTGTGAGCCCAAGCCTGCTGGAGGCGGAAGCAGACGGCCTATTCTGGGGTTAGAAAACCGTGTGTGTGCCTGGGTGGGAGGGAGAATCAGGGATTGTTTTGTTACTTGTTGTCTTCTGCTTTGTTCTCCTGAACACTGTGAGCATGCTACAGTATGTTGGCGCCGGAATGTGTGGTGACAATTGTGGGCTGTCCCCAGCATGCACTTAGTGGTTGTGGCGCATTTCACTGTACGTTTCGATGTAGACGTGATAAATAAACTTGAACCTTGAACTGAATATTGGAGACAAGATGGCAAAGAGCTTTCAGGATGTCTTGAGAATGATGCATATTATCTGGCGCCTGAGACCTCCAGGCTGCTTGTAGTGCATTGTCCAGTGAAGGGTTCCCATCCATAGATGTTTATCCTTGCATTCCCAGTGCTGTTGGACAGGCTTCATGGGAGGGTTATTTGTGGAGTGAGCTGAATCCTCTCTAATCCATTACTATATTTCTATGTAAGACAGTACTAACTGTGATTTGCAGCATGAATAGCGTATACAGATTCTGTAAAAACTCAAGTACATTGGTATTAGATTTTGCTGTATGAGTCACTGTAAAATTAGGCAACATGTAAAATGTTATTAAACAGCACTTGTTTATTCTCAACACCTGAATGTTACAGACAGATTATGTGTATTGGTTTAATATAATACTTGTAAAAAGATAGATTCTTTTTCATTTAAGAGGACTGTGGTATAGCTGGTAGAGCTAATGTCTCACACTTCCAACGATCTGGGCTCAGTCCTGTTGTCAGTTTTGAGTTTGCACATTCTTTGTGTTGGTTTCTCCTGATCTTTGGATTACTTCCCACATTCCAAAGATATACAGATTTGTAGGTCAAGTGTCTAATATTACCCCATACATCGATAGGGTATACTGAATTTATGCAGAATAAAATCAGAAATTAATAATGCTATTCTTGTAAAGACTCATTTACCTGAAATAACAACTGACTTACTAACTTGATAAAGAGGAGGTGACAAAGGTGATTAACGTAGACATTATCTGTACACATAAGGCATTTAACAAGGTCCATCTTGTGATGCTCATCCAGAAGATTAAGATGCATGGGATCCATGGTGACTTGACTAGTTAGATTCAGAATTGGCTTGACCTTAGATGACAAGGTGTAGTGACTGATGGGATTTATCTCGCTGAAGGCCTATGGCCAGTGATGTTCCACATGGATCCATACCGTGACTCTTAATTTTTATGATAAGTATAAATGATTTGAGTGAAAATGTGGGCGGGTGGGTCTTTAGGGATTGCCAAAGGTATGGACTAGTTGTAGATATAGACAGATAAATTGTAGGTGGAGTTTAATCCTACTAAATGTGAGGTGTTGCACTTTGGGAGATGAAATGTAAAGGGACAGTGCACTGTTTATGGTAGGACCCTTAACAGTGTTGATGTACAGAAGGATTTTAGGACCAAAGGATTCCTTTAATATCTAAAAAACTCTCAAGCTCTGCTATTGAATGAACACTTTGACTGAATCGCCACAGTCTCTTGGTCAGATCATTTTGAAGGATCACTACCCTTATTTCTTCATTTCAGCAGGAGATAGGTTATCCCTCATCTTCAAACTATACTCCCCTAACCCTGGATTCTCAGCCAGTAAATAATCCATTCTGCACTCAATGTCAGTAAGACCAAGGAATTGATTGTGGACTTCAGAAGAGGGAAGTCAGGGAGACACATATCAATCCTCATTGAGGGGTCTGCAGTGTAAAGGCAAACAGTTTCAAGTTCCTGGTGTTAACATCTCTGAAGGTCTATTCTGGGCCCAACATATCAACACAATTATGAAGAAGGTATGCCAGTGACTATATTTCATTAGAAGTTTGAGGAGATTTGGTATGTCATCTAAGACTAGCAAAATTTTACAGATGTACGGTGGTGAGCATTCTGACTGGTCGTATCACTGTCTGGTATAGAAGGGGCCATTGCAGGGGATCAGAGAAAGCTGCTAAGGGTTGCAAACTCAGCCAGCTTCATCATGGGGACAAGCCTCCCCAGCAGTGAGGACATCTTCAAAAGGCAATGCTGCAAAAAAGCATGCATCCCTCAGTCAGGACTCCCATCACCCAAGACATGCTCTCTTCTTTTCTACCATCAGAGAAGAGGTACCAGAGCCTGAAAACTCTCATTCAACATTTTAGGAACAACTACTTTCCCTCTGCCTTCAGATTTATGAATGGACAATGAACACTACTTCACTATTACTGCTCTCTTTTTGTACTACTGACTTAATATACTGTATACATTGTAGTTTAAAGTGTTCTTATATGTTTTGCACTGTACTGCTGCCCTAACCAACAAATTTCATGATGTATATCAGTGCTAATAAACTAAATTCTGGTTCTGATTCTGATTTTGACTTGTCATGCTCTTTAAGAGTTTTGTAAATTGCAATGAGATCTCTCAATATTTTGATCTATAGATCAAGGTAAGTATGAACCTGACAGGACAGTATTAAGTTGGAGCAGGGCAACTTGCAAGAGTATTTGGCAGAAACTGGGGAGAGTTAAATGGGAACTGTTGCTTTTGGGCAAAATCATATCTGACATGTGGAATATGTTAGAAAAAAACTGCATGGAGTACAGGACAGGTATACTGTAGTAAGAAGGAAGGAAAAGACTGGGAAGATAAGAGAATCTTTGATGTTGATAAAATCAAACAGAGCCCTTAAGAAATATAAAGAGACTAGAAAAGGGCTTTAAAAGAGAATTAGGAGAGCCAGGAATGGCCATAAGAAATCCTTAACAGGTAGGATCAAAAAGATTCCTAAGACATTTTATAATAACATAAAGAGCAAGAGGATAACTAGGGAGGGAACATGTGCTCAGAGGCAGAGGATGTGGTCATGATCCTAAGTGAGTCATTTATATCAGAAACACAAGACATTCTGCAGAGACGGGAAATCCAGAGCAACACATGCAAAATGCTGGAGGTACTCAATGGGTCAGGCAGCATCTATGGAAATGAGCAAACAGTTGACATTTTGGGCTGAGACCCTTCTCCAGGACTGGAAAGCAAGGGGGAATCTACCAGAATAACAGGTGGGTGGGGGGGAACAGGAAGGAGGACTAGCTAGAAAGTGGTAAGTGAAGGCTGGTGGGTAGGAACTGGAGAAGAAGGAATCTGACAGGAGAGGAGAGTGGACCATGGGAGAAAGTGTAAAAGGAGGGGCACTGGGGGAAGTGACAGGCAGGTTAAGCAAAGAGGGAAGGGGAGAAAAAATACAAGAAGGAGAAATTTATATTTATGCATCGGGTTGGTGACTAACCTCGACGGAATATGAGGTTTTGTCCATTTATCCTGAGAGTGGCCTCATCATGGAAAAACTGTAGGCCATGGACCAACATGTCAGAATGAGAATGGGGATAGGAATTAAAATGTTTGGCCACAGGGAAATATTGTTTTTGGTGAATGGAGCAAAGGTGCTTGACAAAGCAGACCCCGAATTTATGTCAGGTCTCACCAAAGCTGGTGAGAACGGAGTGACAACCAGTTCTGTCAGATGGATGCAGGGAACCGGTTGAGTCTATTGCTGAGAGAGAAGCGAAGAGTTTTCATACCTTTGTAATTGGGGATAGAAATGTACAAGGATTGGACATCCATGGTGAAAATGAAATGGTCGTGGTCAGGGAATTGGAAGTTGTTGAGAACAGAAGCATGTGAAGTGTTGCAGTTGTAGGTAAGAAGAGACTGAAGCAAGGGGAATAGAATAGAGTCAGGGTATGTGGACACTAGTTCAGTGGGGCAGGAGCAGGCAGAGACATGGGCCACTATTTTAATTGCTATGCCCATTCCCATTCCAACATATCCATCCATGGCCTCCTCTTTGCCATGATAATGCCACTTTCAGCTTGGAAGAAGAACACCTCATATTCCATCTAGGTAGCCTCCATACAGGTACCATGTACATCAATTTTTCCAACTTCCGGTAATTATTTCCACATCCCTCTTCCCTCTTCTTCATTTCCCCACTCTGATCCCACCTCTTACTTCATCTCTTCACCTCCCCCTGTACACATCACACTGCAATCGTCCTGCACCTTTGAGACTTCAATTCACACCGCAAAAATGCCAGCACATGCCAGCAGTTCTAAAGCTCAGCTCCAAAAGGGAAGCTGCTTGCTATTGAATGCAGTGATTGTTTTTGAGAAAATGTGTGAGTAAGGAAGTAATTAATTGTTGTGTTTTTTGCCAGAAAGTCATCGCTGTGCTTCACCAGCCCACCGAAAGCACCATCTCCTCCTTCCCTAACCCCAACCTCCAACCTTTTTATTCTGGCTTCTTCCTCCCTCTTTTCCAATCCTGAAGAAGGTTCTCAGCCCAAAACATTGACTGTTTGTTCATTTGTGTCAAAGCTGCCTGACCTGCTAAGTTCCTCCAGCATTTTGTGTTGGTTACTTTGTATAGGTATTTACCAAAGAGAAGGACATGAAGGTTAAGGAGATAGTGAGGTCCGCCATCATATTTCTGAATGGCCCATGAAACCCATGAACAGTTCTTCATTGTTCCTTTTCTTTGTACTATTTATTTATCTAATGATCACCGTGAACTCTGTGGGCCAAAGGACCTTTTCCATGCTTTACTATGACCCATCAAATTCTTGGGACAGAAATTATTGAATCAGGAGAATTCTATTCGTGCTCTGTCCAGCAGGAGAAGGGGAATTGCAGAGGTGTGGAAAGTAGATATGATGCAGTAAAGGGGTCTCTCCACTGTGGTAGAAGTTACAATTCAGGAAGAATATAGTAAGGTGGATAAACTCAAGGCACAGATTGGCTGAGTGAAAGACAGGACAGCTTACTGTTCCAAGCAACTGAAGCTACAGGTGTGACAGAGGTACAAGTAAGATAGAAGGGGAAGTTGATTTTTAATGAGGTAAATATCAACATTAGCACTAGAGAATATTCCTGGGATAATCCAGAGAAGCCAAACTTTGAAACAAAAAGGGGAAGTTCACTTTGATAGGGCTGTACTATAGGCCCCCAGTAGTCAGCAGGAAATAGAGGAGCAGATATGGAGAGAGTTTGAAGATTGTTGTAAGAGTAATAGGATAGTAGTTGTGGGAGATTTTAACTTCCCTAACATTGGCTGGACCACGCATCAAGCAAACGCTTTGCTCGGGGTGGAATTTGGGAAATGTGCCTCAATCAATCTTTAGAAGGCCCTATTGGAGAGGGCACAGCACTGGAACTTCTCTTTGGGGGGTGATGTAGGGCAAGTGACACAGTGTCAATGGGGAGAAAATTGGGTTCAATCAATATAATATTGTTAGTTTTGAAATAGTTATGTAGAAGGATAGGATAGACCCATAGCTTAAGCTCCTGAACTGGGTCAGGGCCAATTTTGGAGGAATTTTGCAGAGGTTGAATGGGTGACATTGTATGTCACAAAGGGATGACTGGAAAATGAGAGGCGTTTACAAGTGCAATATCAGAAGTCCAGGTGCAGAATGTTCCTGCAAAGCTGAAAGGACAAGGCTAGCAAATTTAGGGAACCCTGACTGAGAGAGATATAGAGGCTCTTGTCAGGAAACAAAAAGAGTGTTTAGGCAATTGGAAACAAGCAAATCTGTTGATGGCTATAAGGAATGTAGGAGTACACTTGATAGGGAAATCAGAAGGGCAAAAAACATTATGCTGTTGGTCTGGCAGGCAAGATTAATGAAAACGGAAGAGATTATATAGACAGATTTACGGTAAAAGGGTGGCTCAGGAGAATAGGTCCACTTAAAGATCAGCATGGACAGCTATGTGTGGAGCTGCAGGAGATGGGTGAGATTTTCAATGAATATTTCTTATCGGTTTTTATAGATAATAAAGGAAAAAAGGGAAATAAGTTATGATGCCTTGGACCACATATAAATTACCAGGAAGAAGATAATGGCAGTCTTAAAGCACATTAAGATTGGAAAATCCCCAGGACCTGACCAAGTGCATCCTTGGATCTTATGGTAAGCTAGAGAAGTAATTATAGAGGCTCTTGCAAAGAGATTTGCTTCATCTTTTGCCACAGAGTGGCTAATGTTGTACTGTGTAAGAAGGATGACGAAGGCAAGGCAGGGAACTACATGCTGGTGAGTCTGACATCTGCAGTAAATAAGCTACTGGAGGGATTTTAGAGGGACATGATCTATCAATGTTTGGATAGACAATATATAATTAGGTACAGTCATTATGGCTTTGTGCAAGGGAAATTGTGTCTGACAGACCTCATGGATTTTTTTTCAAAGAAGTAACCAAGAAGAAGCAGGTAGAGCAGTGGGCATTGTCCACATGGACTTGAGCAAGACCTTTGAAAAGATCCAATGTGACAGGGGACAAAGGGCCTCTGGCGACTGGTATGCCACAATGGTCAATGCTGGGACGTTCATTGTTCATTTTTTATGTAAGCAATCAGGATGTGAACATACAAGGCATGATTATAAGTCTGAAATGAGCCAAAAATTGGTGGAATTGTAGAGGATGAAGAAGGTTATCAGAAATTGCTGGCAGACATTAATCAGTTGGATAAGTGGCCAGAGGATTGCCTTTCCATTCGGATAAGTGTGATCTTGTAAGTGGAAGTCAAACTGGAATAGGACATACGTAGTGGATGGTTTGACCCTGGGGACTGGGGTACTGTTGTGCGAAAAGGGTCCTTGGAGTACACATAAATAGGTTGCTGAAAGCGGCAATACAGTTAGACAGAATGCTGAAGATGGCACTTGGCATGCAAGTCCTCACCAATCAGAACATTCAGTATAGAAGATTGGACATAATTTTGTAGTTGTACAAGATACTGGTGAGACTTCACTTAGATTACCGCATGCAATTTAGGTCTTCCTGTTAATAGAAAAGACATAATTTAAACTGGAAAGAGTGCAGAGTGGATTTACTGTATCAGAATGCTGCCAGGGTTTGAGGAACTGAATTATCAGAGAGGGTGAACAGACTAGGAATTTATTGCTTGGAACATAGGAGATGGAACAGTGACCTTATATATGTATAAATTCATAAGACCATAAGATAGAAGAGCAGAATTAGGCCATCTGACCCAATGAGTCTGTTTCGCCATTCAATCGTGGCTGATCCTTTTTCCTATCTCCTCCTGAACCCCAGTTCCCGGCCTTCTCCCTGTAACCTTTGATGCCAAGTCCAATCAAGAACCTATCAATCTCTGCCTTAAATACACCCAATGACCTGGCCTCCACAGTTGCATGAGGCTACATATTCCCCAAATTCACTGAGAAAATTTCTCCACATCTCTGTTTTGAAAGGGCGCCCTTCTATCCTGAGGCTGTGCCCTCTTGTCCTAAACTCTCCCACTATGGGAAACATCCTTTCCACATCTACTCTGTCTAGGTCTTTCAACATTTGAAAGGTTTCAATGAGATCCCCCGTCATCCTTCTGAATTCCAGAGAGTACAGACCCAGAGCCATCAAACGTTCCTCGTATAATAACCTTTTCATTCCTGGAATCATCCTTGTGAACCTCCTCTGGACCCTCTCCAATACCAGCACATCTTTTCTAAGATGAGGGGCCCAAAACTGTTCACAGTACTCAAGGTGAGGCCTCACCAGTGCCTTATAAAGACTCAGTATCACATCCTTGCTCTTGTACTCTTGACCTCTTGAAATGAATGCTAACATGGCACTTGCCTTCCTCACCACCAACTCAACCTGCAAGTTAACCTTCAGGGTGTTCTGCATCAGGACTCCCAAATCCCTCTGCATCAAAGACTCCTGTATTTTTGCCCCATTTAGAAAATAGTCCACACATTTATTTCTACTCCCAAAGTGCATGACCATGCGTTTTCCAACAATTCATGAGGGATGTAAGACCAAGAAAGCATAACACTGAAGAGTAGAATTAGGCCATTTGGTCCAGCCCTCTCACCCCATTCTTCTGCCTTCTTTCTATAACCTTTGATGCCTTTACTAACAAGAACCTGTCCACCTCTGCTTTAAACGTACCCAATGACAGCCTCCACAATCACCTGTAGCAATTAATTCCACAGATACACCACCCTCAGACTAAAGAAATTCCTCCTCATCTCTGTTATAAAGACACAACCTTCTATTCTGAGTTTGTGTCTTCTGGTCTTAGACTCCTTCTGTATTGGAAATATCCTTTACACATCCATTTTATCTAGTCCTTTCAATAGTTGATAGGTCTCAACGTGATCCTCCACTCATTCTTCTAAACTCTAATGAATATAGGCCCAGAGCCATCAAATGCTCCTCATATGTTAACCCTGTCATTCCTATGATCATTCTTGTGAATCTCCTCTAGACTTCTCCAAGGTCAACACATCCTCTCTTAAATAACAGGCCGAAAACTTCTTTCAATACTCCAAATGTGGTCTGACCAATGCCTTATAATAGCTCAGCATTACATCCTTGCTTTTATATTCTAGTCCTATTTAAATGAATGCTAACATCGCATTTGCCTTCCTTACTACCAATGCAACCTGCAAATTAACCTTTATGGAATTCTGCATAGTCCCTTTGCACCTCTGATTTCTGAATTTTCTCCCCTTTGAAAATGGCTTTATTCCTTCTAACTCTGTGCATGATCATACAGTTCCCAACACGATATTCCATCTGCCACTTTGCCCATTCTCCTAACCTAAGTCTTTCAGCAGACTCCTTGCTTCCTCAACACTACCTTCCCCTCCACATGTCTTCATATCATCTGGAAGCTTGGCTAAAAAGCCATCAATTCCATCATCCAAATCATTAACAAATAACGTGAAAAGAAGAGGTCCCAAAACAAACCCCTGCAGAACACCACTAGTTACCAACCAGAAGGGGCCCTCTATATTCCCATCCCTTGCCTTTTGCCAGTCAGCTAGCTAGTATCTTTCCTGTAATATCACGAGCCTCTTGTTTAGCAGCCTCATGCGCAGCACCATGTCAGAAGCCTTCTGAAACTTCAAGCAAACAACATCCGCTAACTCTTCTTTGTCTATCCTCCTTATTTCCACAAAGAACTTCAACAGGTTTGTCAGGCAAGATTTCCCTTAAGGAAACCATGCTGACTTCAGCCTATTTTCTCATGTGCTCCAAAGTACCCCAGGACCTCAATAATGGAATCCAACATCTTAGCAACCACTGAAGTGGCTAACCGGCCTATAATTTCTTCTCTTTTTGTCTCCCACCCTTCTTAAAGAGTGGAGTGACAGGTCCAACATCCACTCTAACCCTTTTTTACAGTTTATATTATTGGTTAGCTTACATTCGTAATTCATCTTTTCTCTCCATATGGCTTTTTTATTTCTTTCTGTGGTTTTTTAAATCTTCACAATCACCTGCCTTCCCACTAATATTTGCTATATTTTATGCCCAGTCTTTTGCATTTTTGCAGTCTTTGACTTTCATTGTCAGTCGCAGTGGCCTCAACATACAATTATAGTACTTCTTCTTTGCAATGTATTTATCCTGTGTCTTTTGAATTGCTCCCAGAAACTCCAGCTATTGCTGTTCTGCCATCATCCCTTCTAGTGTCCCCTTCCAATCAACTTTGGCCAGCTCCTCTCTCATGCTTCTGTAGCTGCATTTACTCCACTGTAGTACTGATATATCTGATTTTAGCTTCTCCCTCTGAAACTGCAGGGTGAATTCTATCATATTATGATCAACATCTTCCAATGGTTGATTGGAATCAACCCTAATCAAATTTGGTTCATTACACAACACCCAATCCAGGATTGCCTTTTCCCTTGTGGGCTCAACCATATGCTCTAAAAAGACATCTTCAATCAGAGTTTTCCTATCCTTAAAGTTTTTCTTAACACTGCCTACAAAGATTCTAAATCTTCTGATCCTATAGATCCCATAGGGTCTTTTTTCCCATGTGCTTGTTTTTCTATGGAACAGGAACTAAAAACTGAAGAGCATAGATTTAAGGGGAGAGGTGAAAGATTTAAAAGGGATCTGAGTGGCAACATTTTCATACAAAGGAAGTAGTTGTGGCAGATACAGTGACAACATTTAAAAAGTATTTGGATAAGTATGCAAACAAGATCAGTTTAGAAAGATCTGGGCCAAATGCAGGCAAATGGGATGAGTTTGATGGGCACCTTGATCAGCAAGAATGAGTGAGGCTGAAGGACCTGTGCCTACTCTATATGGGACAACGATTGCTGATGATTGTGCAATGTTTAGTTCCATTCTCATGTCCTTCCGCACTAAAACAATCTGTGTCTGCATGTGACAAAATTGGGAGAAGTTCAGGTCTAGCCAATTGACAGTCAACTAGCTTCAAAAATGCATATCCATGACCGTCTCCAAAAGGTGTTTGAATTGCGTTCATTGATGTACAATGCCAGTCTGTTGCAAAGTTTGCCACATCAGCATCTTTAGAGTCACTATTGAACAGAAGCTTAACTGCATCAGCTAAAAAAAATCTGTGTCTGCAAAACAGGGCAGAAATTAGATGTTCTACAAAGTTTTAACTTCCAAAAGCACTCAGTAGGATTCTTCACAATGGACGAATAAAAATAATACAAGAGCAGGCAGGTTAGCCATTTTTGGAGCAGCCATTGTTGTGAGTTGGGCAGTGTTTGGAGTGGCTTTGGCTCATCAGATCTGGGCGAGGTAAGTATCTAGAAGTGTCTCTTTTCCTTCTTAAATCTTCATTCCTCATCTCTTAGGGAGGAGTAGTGCAGTGAGATTGGCTCCAGAGGCAGTGTTTTGTGCTGTGTGTGAGATGTGGGAAGTCTGAGTAACTGCCAGTCTTCCAGATAACCACATGTGCACCAGGAAAGGGAATATAATACAACAAAAATTAGTGGGAGGTTAGACGACTGGGAAACTTTTAAACATAAACTGAAGACAACGAAAAATCTCAGAAGAAGGAAAAGATGAAATACGAAGGTAAGCGAGCTTAAAATATTATAGAGAATACCAAAAGTTTCCTCAGATACATGAAGTGTAAAAGAGAGGCAAGAGTAGATGTTGGACTGTGGAAAATGATGCTGGAGAGGTAATAATGGGGGACAAGGAATGGCAAACAAGCTAAATAAGTATTTTGCATCAGTCTTCACTGTGGAAGACACTGGAAGTATGCTGGAGGTTCAAGACTGTCATGGGGCAGATGTGGATGAAGTTCCTATTACAGAGTGAAGGTGCTTGAGAAACTGAAAGGAGTGAAAGTGGTGATATACACCTCAGGGTTCTGAAAGGGTGACTGAAGAGACTGTGGAGGCATTAGTAATAAATTGATTCTGGAATGGTTCCAGAAGAATGGAAAATTGCAAATGTCTCTCCACTCTTCAAGAAGGGAGAGAGGCAGAAGAAAGGAAACTATAGGCCAATTAGTCTGACCTCAGTAGTTGGGGCGTTGTTGGAAATGATTGTTAAGGATGTGATTTCAGGGTACTTGGAGGCACTAGGCTGTAGTCAGTATGGTTTCCTTAAGGGAAAATCTTGCCTGACAAACCTGTGTGAATTATTTAAAGTAGGACAGACAAAGGAGAATCAGTTGATGTTGTGTACTTGGACTTTGAGAAGGCCTTTTCCAATGTGCCACACATGAGGCTGCTTAACTAGTTCAGAGACCGTGGTATTACTGGAAAGATACTCATGCAGGATTTCTTAAAAGTTAATTTGCAGGTTGAGTCAGTGGTGAGGAAGGCAAATGCGATGTTAGCATTCATTTTGTGAAGACTAGCTTATAAAAGCAAGGATGTAATGCTGAGGCTTTATAAGGCACTGGTGAGGCCTCACTTGGAGTATTGTGAGCAGTTTTGGGTCCCTTATTAAAGAAAGGATGTGCTGACATTGGAGAGTGTTCAAAAGAGGTTCACAAAAATGAGTTTGGAATTGAAAAACTTTTCATATGAGGACTGTTTGATGACTTTGGGCCTCATTGGAATTCAGAAGAATGAGGGGGGACCTCATTGAAACCTATTGAATGTTGAAAGGCCTCAATAGAGTGTATGTGGAGAGGATGTTTCCTAGGCTGGGGGAGTCTTAGACCAGAGGACACAGCTTGAGAATAGAGGGGGTCCTTTTAGAACAGAGATGAGGAGGAATTTCTTTAGTCAGAGTGGTGAATATATGGAATTTGTAGCCAAAGGTGGCTGTGGAAGCTAAGCCATTGGGTATATTGAAGGCAGAAGTTGTTATTTCCTTGATTAGTAAGGGTAGATAGTAGGAGACTGGGACTGAGAGAGAAACTGGATTAGCCATGATAAAATGGTGGAGCAGTCTCAATGGGACAAATGGCCTAATTCTGCTCCTATATCTTATATCTTATACTGTGCTTTCTTAGTCAAAAGACAGAAGCATAGCTCCATGAGCCATTACAAAGCTTGACACTATGCAGGAGTTGATTGGTACTCATTTCCACTCCCTAGACCACCAGTTTCTCCAACTCTACCAAGCATTCACTCTTTTTTTTTACCTACCAACAAATTTTGGCTGCAATTTGTGCCATCGATAAAATGGGTGGCAGCAATCCAGCAAGGCTACATTTTCTATATGTCTAGAGGGTGCATGTTTGAGTCTAACATACAACCTCTAGACAACTAGAAAATCAGGTCACAGTAGTTTCAGGGTGCCTTCATCATCAAGTTCCTCACCACATCCTGTACTTAAATAAATGACTGATTCTTCATCTGTTGGACAATACTAGAATTATTCCATCAACTGCATTAGTTTGTACCTTCATGCAAGCAGTGTTGGTTTAAAATGGCAGCTAAGCATCATTTCCTCAGACAAAAAGGGAACAAAAGGTTGGTATTCCCAACATTATACATGTACTATGAAATAAACATTTGAGGTTATTAGTTGATTCTTTCATTACGGGATAAATATTGCCTTTGTCCCATCTATTTCTCCTACGGAAAGAGTCATAGAAAACTACTGCACAGAAACAGCTCTTGGGCCATCCATTCCAAGCCAAACCATTTAAACTGCCTAATTTCATTGACCTGCACCTGGATTATAGCCCTATATACCCCTCCTATCCATGTAGCTATACAAACTTCTCTTAAACATTGAAATCAAAAATGTAGCCAACACTCTGCTGGCAACTCATTGCACACTCACGCTATCCTCTGAGTGAAGAAGTTTACCCTTATGTTTTCCTTAAACGTTTCATCTTTTACCCTTAACCCATGATCTCTAGTTAAACTCTCACACATTCTCAGTGGAAAAAGCTTGCTTTGCATTTACCCTATCTATGCCCCCTCATAATTTTCCATATCTCTATCAAAATTCCCCTTAATATATTCTATGTTCTAGGGAATAAAGTTCCAATTTATTCAATTTTTTCCTTATAGCTCAGGTCCTCCAGTCCTGGCAATATCCTTGTAAATTTTCTCTATGCACTTTCAACTATATTTGCATCTTTCCTATAGGTAGGTGACCAACATTTCATGCAATACTCCAAATTAGGCCTCACCAACATCTTATACAACTTCAATATCACATCCCAACTCCTGTACTCAATACTTTGTTCAATGAAGGTCTACGCATCAAAAGTTTTCATAATGGCCGTATCTACCTCTGATGCCACTTTCAATAAATTATGGACCTGTATTCCCAGATCTCTTTGTTCTACTGCAGTTGTCAGTGCCCTAGCATTCACTGTGTGAGATCTACCCTGGTTTGTTCTCCCAAAGGGCAACACCTCACACTTGTCTGCATTAAATTTCATCTGCCATTTTTCAGCCAATTTTTTTCAACTGTTCTAGATCCTGCTGCAACCTTCGATAATCTTCCTTACTGTCCATTGCACCCACAATCTTGGTGTCAACCTCGAATTTGCTGATCCAGTTAACCACATTATTGTCCAGATCATTGATATCGATGACAACAACATGGATCCCAGCACTCCACTAGTCAGAGGCCTCCAGTCAGAGAGGCTATCATCTACTACCACTCTCTGGTTTCTCCTTCAAAGCCAATGTCTAATCCAATGTACTAGCTCATCCAAAATGCCAAGCGACTGAACACTCATAACCAACTTCCTGTGCAGGACCTTGTCAAGTGCCTTGCTAAAGTCATTGTAGACAACATCCACTGCCTTGTCTTCATCAACTTTCCTGATAACATCCTTGATAAACCCTATAATATTGGGTAAACTTGACCTACCATGAACAAAACCATGCTGCCTATCCTTTATCAATTCCTATCTATCCAAATACTAATTTTTTCTGTCTCTTTGAATGCCTTCCAATATTTTTCCCATTACTGATGTTGGGCTCACCGGCCTATACTTTCCTGGTTTATTCTTAAACCCTTTCTTAAACAATGGATCAATATCAGCTGTCCTCCAGTCCTCCGTTACCTCACCTGCCACGAAGGATGGTTTAAGTATATTAGCCTGGGCTACTTCAGTTTTGAATTTGCCTCCCACAGGGTTTGAGTCAACATCTTATCAGGCCCTGGGGATTTGTCCACCCTTATTTGCCTCAAGACAGTGAACTCCTCCTCTGTGATCTATTTAGGCCTTGCTGCTGTTTTCCCTCATTTCTTTGAGGCCGTGTCTCTATCCCAATTAAATACAGATGCAAAAAATTCCATTTAAGATCTCCCCCACCTCCTTTGGTTCCACTCAGATTAATATTCTGATCTTCTGGAGGACCAGTTTTGTCCCTTGCAATTCTTTTGCTCTTCACATATGTGTAGAAGCCCTTAGGATTCTCCTTCACCTTCTCTGCTAGAGCAACCTCGTGCTCTCTCTTAGCCCTCATGGTTTCTTTCTTAAGTGTTCTCTTACATTTCTTGTACTCCTCAAGTACCTGCCTCTACCTGCTACAGACTTCTTTTCTTAACCAGGGCCTCAATATCAATAGTTCAATAGTTCCATTTAATATCTGAGAATATATACAATATACATCCTGAAATTCTTACTCAGACATCCTCAAATCAGAAACCCACCAAAAAAATGAATGTCAGAAAAAAATATAAGGACCCCAATGCCCCCTGCCCCCTTCCCATGCACAACCCTCCCTCCACGTATTTCAGCATAAAGCATTAGCATTCCCACCACCCACCATGCAAGCAACAGCAAAGCCCTTCAAGAGAGGCCATGGTCTACAGTACATCAAAAACTAACTCTTCACTCCAACGTCTTTGACATCCCTCGGGCACTCTCTCACACCCACAAAATATCACTCTTTCCACAGTGAAAGGGGAGACAAGCAGTTGCTATTTTGATGTTGCATCTATTTATTTTATTTTGCGTTCCCCAACTCAAAAATTGAAGAGAGAGAGAGAGAGAGAGAGAGAGAGAGAGAGAGAGAGAGAGAGAGAGAGAGAGAGAGAGAGAGAGAGAGAGAGAGAGAGAGAGAGAGAGAGAGAGAGAGAGAGAGAGAGAGAGAGAGAGAGAGAGAGAGAGAGAGAGAGAGAGAGAGAGAGAGATCCCAAATGCACAGCCCTCTGACAGCCACTCTTGCTATCTTCAATGTCCCAGCTCCTGCTACACTTCACTTTGTCATACTAGTGAGAATCTGTGTCTACAGAGCTGTACAAGGACCCAAAGTTGCCTAACTTCAGGCTGATGCTTGGCATGCTTCAAGAACAGGAAAATGCTGCCGTGCAGAACCACAATTTTGAGTGCCACTATAAATCAAAGATCCCCATAGGACCCCAGCTGCCCTGAAAAGGAAAACAGACACATTGGAATAGGAAGAATTTATTTGTTTCACTAATGAACTGGGAGAAGTTGCCCTCTGATGCCCTCTTTAGCTTTGGCCACAGTACCTCTTGAAAGTCTGGTTTCCCTAAATCCATGCCTTTTATTCTGACATGGACATACAAGCTTCACACTCTCAGAATTTCACTTTTGAAGGCCTCCCACTTAACAAGTATACCTTTGCTTGAAATCGGCATGTCCCAATCCACAACTGCCAGAACTTTTCTGCTACCATTAAAATTGACCTTTCTTCAATTTTGAATTTCAGCCCAAGGACAAGACCTTTCCCATAATTACCTTGAAACTAATGGCATAATGGTCACTAAATACAAAGTGTTCTCCTACACAAACTTCTGTCACCTGCCTGTGTCATTCCCTAATCGGAGATAAAGTATTGCACACCTTCTCATTGGGACTTCTATATACTGATTAAGGAAACTTTCCTGACACATTTGACAGACTCTGTGCCATCTAGCCCTTTGACAAGTATGGGAGTCTCTGTCAATACATGGAAAGTTAAAATCACCTACTATCACAATCCTTTGTCTGCAATCTCTACAAATTTGTTCCTCTAAATCCCTTGGAGGGATAGGACCATTAATGTGGTTGTACCTTTCTTATTTCTCTGTTCCACCCAAAAATCATCACTAGACTAGTTCTCCAGTCTGTTCTGACTGAGCACCGCTGTGACCTTTTCCCTGATTAGTAATGCCACTCCTTCTTTCAGCTGTCCTGGACTATCCCGTCTAATACAATGGAACCCCAGGATACTGAGCTGTCAGCCCCACCCGTCCTGCAACCAAATTTTATTTAATGACTACAATATCATAATTCCACGTGCTGAGCCCATCCACCTTTCCTGCGATACTTTGCATTGAAATATACTCAGCTCAGGATGTCAGTTGCACCATGCTCAAACTTTTGATTACTGACTTTGTCTGAGAATCTAAATGACGTCAGTCTCCACAACCACTCTACTAACTGTTGTAATACTCTGGTTCCCAAACACCTTCAACTCTACTTTCCACACCCCCCCCCCCCCAATCTTGTGCAGTACCAGCAAACCTTCCCACTTGGATAATAGTCCCCCTCCTGTTTAGGTGCAAGCTATGTTTTCTATACAGGTTCCACCTTCCCTGGAAGAGAGCACAATGATCCAAAAATTTGAGCCTTCCTCTCTATACCAACTCCTTAGCCACAGGTTGAACTGTATAATCTTCCTATTTCTGGCATCACTAGCACTTGGCACAGGTAGCTATCCTGAGATCACCACCCTGGCATTTCTGTCCTTTAACTTAGCACCTAACTCCTTGAATTCACTTTGAAGAAACTCATCCCCCTTCCTACCTACATTATTGGTACCTACATGGACCAGGACCTCTAGCTGCTCATTCCCCATGTAAGAATGGTGAGGACTCATCCGTGATGTCCCTTAACCTGGCACCCAGGAGGCAAAATACCATCTGGGAATCTCGTTCTCGTCCACATAACCTCCTTTCTGTTCCCCTAACTAACAAGTCCCTTATTACCACAGCTCGCCTCTTTTCTCCCCTCCCCCCACTTCCCTTCTGAACCTCCATGCCAGAAAGCTTACTGCTGTGACTTTCCTGTGTGAGGTCAACCGCCAGCAGTATACCTGTTGCAGAGGGGGATGGCCAAAGGGATACTCTGCACTCACCGTTTAACCCCTTTCTCCCTGTTTCCTGTGTCCTGCACCTTGTGTGTAACTACCTCTCTGCATGTTCTGTGTATCACCCCCCACCCCCCAGCCTCCCGAATGATACGAAATTCCTCCAGTACCAGCTCTAACTTCTGAATGCGGATTGTTCGAAGCTGCAGCTGGATGCACTTCTTCAAGCTGAAGTCATCAGTGACACTGGCGGTCTCCCTGCCTTCCCACATCCCTTAAGAGGAGCATTCAACTGTCCTGCCTGGCGTCCCTACTGCTCTAACTGTGCAATTATAAAGAAGGAAACAATAAATAAACTGAAAAAATCTACCTATAGCTTTTTGCCTTCTCTCACTCAAGCCTTGAAGAGCCAAAGCCTCAAATACCCATTCCTACACTGTTCACTCCAACAAAGGCCATTCCAGTTGCCTCCATCTTATATGAATTTGCACTTGCTAATGAATCCCGACCATGATTCACCACTGCTCAAACACCAAAACTACCATGAAGTGTTGCTTTTTAACGCTTGCTCGCCGACCTAAGTGAGACATCTCCTCTCTTCCTCCTGATCTCTGATTCACCACTGTTCAAACGCTCAAAGTTAATGTTGCTCTTGATTCATAGAACGTGGAGCAGTACAACACTGGGCAGGCTATTCAGCGCATGACCTTGTACAGATATGGATGCCAGTCCATACTATATATCCTCATTCATATCCTTTCATATTCATTTGTCCATCTAAGATCCTTTTATACGCCACCAAATTGCCTACTTCTACTACTATCCCTGGTAACCCATTCCAGTCACCTACCACTCTTCATTAAAAAAAACACTTGCTGTTCTATGGGCTTTAAACTTTCACCGTCTTATCTTAAAAAACATATTCTCTGATATTTGACATTTCTACCTTGGAGTAAAGGTTCTGACAGTCAACCCAATCTATGCCTCTCATAATTTAAAGCCGTCTATTAGGTCTCATCTCACCCTTTGGCTCTCTTAGGAGAACAACACATGTTTGTCCAATCTTTTGTTATAGCTCATACCTTTTAATCTAGGAAGCATCCCGGACTCCCTTCAGCATACTTTCCATGTCCTTCCTATAATAGGGTGACCAGAACCACACACAATACTTCCAGTTTGGTTTGACTTAAGTTTTATATAGTTGCAACATTATTTGCTTACTCAACATCCCCACCAATAAAGGCAAGCATATGCTGTCTTTAAGACTTCATCCATTTGTGTGCCACTTTCAGTGAACTATGGGTCTAGACACCAAGATCCTACTGGACTTCACTACCATTAAGGGGCCTACCATTAACTGTATACCATATGATTTCATTTACCTTCCTAAGGTACAACACCTCATATTTGCCTGGATTAAACTCCCATCTGCCACTTCTCTGCCCATATCTGTAACTGATCTATATCCTGCACTATTTCTTAATTATCATTTACATTTCCACATCTCCACCAGTCTTGATATCCTCTTCAACTTTGCTGGTCTCCCATCTGCATTTTCATCCAAATCACGGATAGGTAAACAACAGTGGTCCTAGCACCTTGCAGAACTCCTCTGAACACAAACCACCAGCCTTCCACCCCTACTCTTTGTCTTCTATGGACAAGCACTTCCAACTCCAAACCTACAATTCATGCTGGATTCACTGCTTAAGCTTTTGTTCATTTCCCTTTTTAAAGCTTTCATCCATGCATCATTCTTTTAGGACACAAACATGCAGATCCTGAAAACAGATCAAAGAATTTGCTGCCTGAAAGTTAAATGAGAAGTTCTGCATTTACTGCAATTTAACAATTCAGTCATTTGTTCCAGAGGACATAGAATGACTGACTGGAAAAGGTTTGGAGATGGAAATAAGAAAAGGATTTTTAAAATACAAGCAGGCATACATCTGTGGGAAGTGAATCTTTCTGAGATGGTTATGTGGAGAATTTAAGTCCACAACTAAACTGCATGGTCTGTAAATAGGAAAGATTTAAAGATAAATTATTCTTTGAAAGAAGAAATAAATTTCCTGACTTTGCATACACTTCATTCCTTGTGCTGTGCTGATATGGTATTTTTTTTTCACATCCAGTTTGTGCTGTAGTTATAAGAATCAGTATATTTCTGGATTAAATTCTTTCTGTCAGCTATTTCTATTTTAGATAGGTAGAGTAGTTGAACAAGCTATGTGATGATAAAAGCATCCATTCTGCTTTGCAACCTTCAAAATGAGCAGATTAGATATTAAGGAAACAAGTGAACAAGGTCTGTACATTCTTTTACTTCACTCTCCCACTTGCTTCCCTGATGAGATGTGCTTCATGTGTATAAAACTAGCTGCATTATTCTTAAACTTGATAGAGCGTGGAATGAATGAACATGATATAGTGAATTATTTCACTCTGCATGTCAACTTCACTGATGATATAATTGGTCTAATTATTAGTGAAGGTATTTCTCATGGTTGTTTGGTGACTTGCTTTAGTCATAGATTTAGTCAGAAATATAAAGAAGTATCTCCTACTACTCAATATGATTTTGATAGATCAGTCATTCAATTCCATTTACCGGATAATCACCATGTCCCTTGATTCTCTTAGTGTGAAAACATTGATCAGTTTTAACCATGATCTAATTCCATGACTGAGCATGTGCTGAGGTAGAGAATTCCAGCTACTTATGTAGAAACATAGAAAATCTACAGCGCAGTACAGGCCCTTTGGCCCACAATGCTGTACTGAACATATACTTACTTTGGAAATTACCTCGGGTTACCCATAGCCCTCTATTTTGCTAAGCTCCGTGTACCCACCGAGTAAACAAATTTCTCCTTGACCTGCTTCGAAATGCATAATTCTTTATCCTGATTCTACTCTGTACCCTAACCTTCAACTCGATATCAGTTTTAGCTAATGCAAGTCAAGAAGCTGCATTGCTGGAAATCTGACAAAAGGTTTTCAACCTGAAATGTTAACAGTGCTGTCTAAACAGCTGGGTGTTTCCAGTTTTTTCTGTTTCTAATACTTGTTTTAGCTAGGCCAATAGTGTACAATAAGGTGGTTCTACCTAGTATACCATCATTCACCTGTGTGCAATGTTGCCTCTATGAGTGCGTGTGTGCACTAGAGCACAAAGGTATTTAAACTGCACACAAAAGGTTGACACCCTCTATCACATTGACATGTTAAGTATATTTCACAATCATACATAATCATGTTTTCTTTTCCTTTCTAATGTGGATGGTGTTGACAACGTGCAGTTTGTGATAATTTGTCTGCAGATTTTAGAACTGCCTTATTTATACTGTTTCTATTGAAACTATTGATTCACTATGTTGAATTCCAAAGAAGCAAAGGGTGTGAAGCACAAAAGGACTGCGAGCTCATTTCAAAGTTCAAACAAAAGTTCATTGCCAGTGTACAGACATGACACCACATACAACCGTGAGATTCTTTCTCTGCGAGAATACTTAGCAGATATATAGAACAGTAACTGTAAACAGGATCAATGGGCAACAATGTGTAAATGCAGATATAAATAGCAATAAAGGGTCCATAAATTAGAGTAACTACCCCCTTTTGTTCAAGAGTCTGATGGTTGTGGTTAGTAACTGTTCTTGAACCTGGTGGTGTGAGTGCTGAGGCTCTTGTACCTTCTACCTGATGGCAGCAGTGAGAAAAGAGCATGGCCTGAGTGGTGAGGATCTTTGATAATGGAAACTGCTTTTCTATAGAAGTGTTTCATGTAGTTGTGCTCCATGGTTGGGAAGGATTTACCTGTGATGTACTGGGCTGATTCCACTACCTTTTGTAGGATTTTCTGCTCAAAGCCATTGGTGTTCCCAGTCCATAATGCAGCCAGTCAGCTCACTTCCCACCATGTGTCTATAGAGATTTGCCAAGGGTTTCAATGACTTACTAAACCTCTACAGACTCCTGAGGAAGTAAAGGTGCAATTGTGCTTTCTTTACAATTATATTTATAAGATGGGTTCAGAAAGGTCTCCTGAAATAGTGGCACCCAGGAATTTAAAGTTTCTGACCCTCTTCACCTCTGATCCACCAATGATTATTGGCTCATGAATCTGTAGTTTCCCTCTCCTGAAGTCTACAACGAGTTCCTTGGTCTTGTTGACATAGAGTGAGACTCAGCCAAATTTTCAATCTCCCTTTTGTATGCTGATTCATCACCACCTTCGATACAGCCCACAACATTGGTGTCATCCACAAACTTGTGTTGGAGCTGTACTTAGCCACACAGTCATAGGTGTAAAGCAAATAGAGCAGGGGGCTATGTACACATCCCTGTGGAATGAAGAAGTTTCCTCTCACGTTTCCCCTAAACATTCCACCTTTCACCCTTAACCCATGATCTCTGGTTGTAGTCCCACCCAACCTCAATGGAAAAAGCCTGCTTGTATTTACCGATCTATACCCCCCATAATTTTGTATGCCTCTATCAAATCTCCTCTCAATCATCTATTTCTAAGGAGTAGCATCATCATCAGACTATAAGACCATAAGACATAAGAGCAGAAGTAGGCCATTCAGTACATTGAGTCTGCTCCACCATTCCAACATGGCTGATCCCAGATCCCTCTCAATCCCATACACCTGCCTTCTCACCATATCCTTTGATGCCCTGACTGATCAAGGAACAATCAACTTCCACCTTAAATATATGCATGGACTTGTCCTCCAGCACAATCTGTGGCAGAGCATTCCACAGATTTACTATTCTCTGGCTAAAAAGATTCCTACTTGCCTCCTCGCTGTCCACTACATCCCAAATTATGATATCATCCGCAAACTTGCTGATTCAGTTAACCATATTATCATCTAAATCATGGATGTAGATGACAAATAACAATTGACCCAGCACCATTCTCTGCAGCGCTCCACTAGTCACAGGCCCCCAGTCAGAGAGGCAACTATCTACTAGCACTCTCTGGACTCTCCCACAAGGCCAATGTCTAACCTAATCTACTACTTTAACTTGAATGTTGTGAGACTGATCCCTCTTGACCAGCCTCCCAAGTGGGGCCCTCGCTAAAGTCCGTGTAGACAACATTCACTGCCTTGCCTTCATTCATTTTACTGGTAACTTCCTCAAAAGACTATAAGATTGGCTAGACTTGACCTACCATGAATGAAGCCTTGTTATCATTAATCAGACCCTGTCTATCCAAATACTTATATATCCAGTCCATTAGAATACCTTCCAATAACTTACCCCCAACTGATGTCTGACTCACCAGCCTATAATTTCCTAGCTTCTGTTTAGAGCAGAACAACATTGGCAATCCTCTGATCCTCTGGTACCTCTCTTGTCACTAAGGATTATTTAAATGTCACTGCTTTCTGCACTTGCCTCCCATAGAGTCCAAGGGAACACTTTGTCAGGCCTTGGGGATTTATCCACCTGGATTTGCCTCAGGATAGCAAACACCTCCTCTTCTGTAATCTGTACAGGGTCCATTAAGTTGATGCTGCTTTGCCTCATTGCCATAGACTTTTTGTCCATCTCCTTTGACTCCTTATTTTAGAAAGGATATACTGACATTGGAGAGGGTTCAGAGAAGATTCAAGAGAATGATTCCAGGAATGAAAGGGTTACCGTATGAGGAATGTATGGCAGTTCTTGGGCTGTATTCCCTGCAGCTCAGGAGAATGAAGGGGGAATCTCATAGAAACATTCCAAATATTAAAAGGCCTAAAGAGAGTAGATATGGCAAAGGTATTTCCTATGTTCGGGGAGTTTCGGACAAGAGGGCACAACTTCAGGATTGAAGGACATCCATTTAGAACAGAGATGTGGAGAAATTACATTAGTCAGAGCGTGGTAAATCTATGGAGTTTGTTGCCGTGAGCAACTGTGGAGGCCCAGTTATTGGGTGTATTTAAGGCAGAGATAGATAGGTTCTTGATTAGCCAGGGCATCAAAGAGTATGGGGAGAAGGTGGAGGAGTGGGGATGACTGGAAGAATTGGATCAACCATGATTGAATGGCAGAGCAGACTCAATGGGCTGAATGGCCTACTTCTGCTCCTATATCTTATGGCCTTATGGTCTTACATGGATTACTATTCTGATATTCCATAGTACCAATTTTGTCCCTTGCAATCCTTTTGCTCTTACAATATCTGTAAAATCACTTGGGATTCTGCTTCACCTTGTCTGATACAGCAACTTCATGCCTTCTTTTAGCTTTCCTGATTTTTTTCTTAAGTGTTCTCACACATTTCTTATACTTCATAGGCACCTTCTTTGTTCCCAGTTGCCTATGTCTGCTATGCATCTCCTTTCTTCTCTTAACCAGTGCCTCTATATCTCTGGAATACCAAGGTTCCCTCCACTTGTTTTCTTTACATTTTATTCTGACCGGCACATACAAGCTTTGTCTGCACAAAATTCCACGTTTGAAGGCCTCCCACTACATACACCTTTGCCAGAAAACAGCCAGTCCCAATCCACACTTGCCAGATCATTTCTGATACCATCAAGATTGGCCTTCCTCCAATTTAGAATCTCTATCCATGAATCAGAACTCTTTTCCATATTTACTTTGAAACTAATGGCATTGTGGTCACTGGATGCAAAGTGTTCCCCTGCACAAATTTCTGTCACCTGCCCTGTCTCATTCCCAAATGGCAGATCCAGTATCATGCTCTCTGTTATTGGAACTTCTGCATACTGATGAAGGAAACTTTCCCGAACATATTTGACAAACTCCATCCTGTCTAGTCTTTTTACAGTATGGGAGTTCCTATCAATACGTGGAATGTTAAAATCATTGACTGTAACAACCTTATGTTTCTTACAAATATCTGTGATCTCTCTACAAAATGTGTTCCTCTAACTCCCTAGGACTGTTAGATTATCTGTAATATAGCCCCATTAACATGGTCATACCTTTCTTATTCCTCAGTTCCATCTGTAATACCTCACTAGATGAATTCTCCAGTCTGTCCTGATGGGGTACTGCCATGACATTTACCCTGATTAGTAATGCAACCCCTCCTCCTTTAATCCCTCTTGATGTGTCATATCTAAAACAACATAACCCCAGAATATTGAGCTGCCAGTCCTGGTACTGCCAAGTCTCACTGATGGCTACAATGTCATAATTTATAGCAGAATGCAATGTTCTGCATTCTTTGTTCTAGATCCTTGAATACTCCAACCAGTTGGTTGGTACAGATTTTCAGCAAGTCATCAGGCCTGATGACTTGCCAGTGTTCACCCTCTTAAAGGATGTTGTGCTATCAGCCTTAGAAACAGAGATCAGAGAGTCATCAGATGTTGTGGGGATTGGCACAGGTGTAGTGTTATTCTCCCTTTCAGATCGTGTATAAAAGGTGTTGAACTCATCGGTGAGTGAAATATTACTGCTATTGTCTCCAACCTCAATCTCATCAAATCATGTGGAATTGTCTACTATCAATTTTAAACACATATAGAAGAGACTGCTGTTGAGTATGGAGACAATTTATCATCATAGAAATCAGGTGGCTTGCCAAGGATAAAGACAAGAATGTTTGTGGTGCTGCAGTCAGAGATCAAAGCTTGCATAAATGTAAAATAAAGAAACTGTCACAAACCTGGAGGACGTGATCTTCCTTTCTGAAGTATATTGGTCCCCTTTGAAAGTTTGGCCTTTGGAAATGAGACTTCTCAATGAACAGAACTGGTTCCATAACAAGGTCATTCTCCTCATTTTCCTACCTTCCAGAAAGTGCTTTCTGAACACAATCATGATCCAAATCCTTTCCCTGAAGTTGGTATTCCATTGAAGCAGAAGGAATGGAATCAGTTGTTTATCTGGATCTCATTGGCTGGCAGTGCCTTGATTCACTGCACAACAAGCATCAGGAAGGAAATCAACACACTCAAAATGCTGGAGGATCTCAGCAGGCCAGGCAGCATGTATAGAAAACAGTAAACTGTTGACGTTTCAGGCCGAGACCCTTCATTGTGACTGATGCTGTGTGATGCTGAGTTCCTCCAGCATTTTGTGTGTATTACTTTGATTTCTAGCATCTGTAGATTTTTTTTCCTGCTTGAGTACGAAAATCTGTTCAGTTTCTACAGTTGGCTTGACCCAGAACATTTTACAAGACTACAAAAGTTACCCCTGAAATCTACGCAAACACAAGGAAATCTGCAGATGCTGAAAATTCAAGCAATACACACAAAATGCTGGTGGAACGCAGCGGGCCAGGCAGCATCTGTAGGAAGAAGTACAGTCAGCCTTTCGGGCCGAGACCATTCCTCAGGACCCTCCTGACAAAGGGTCTTGGCCCGAAACGTCGGCTGTACTTCTTCCTATAGATACTCCCTGAAATCTTCTTCTCCTTTTAGCAGTATGTTCATTTGTGACCATGTCTTCTCTCCACAAGATCTCATTAAATAAGAAACATGTAGTCAAGTATTGAAGCAGTAATCAATCTCACAACAGTACAGCTAAAGATCAAGTGTCCCATATTGGTCTCTGAGAAACAGTATAATACATCTATTAATTCAGTGAAAGCATCCACTAGTGAAATTATATTGTTTAAATAATCAAAATTGAGCTCAGTTTATAAAGTTGCAGAAAGTTTATATTTAACTGTTAATAACCTCAAACCTTCAGCCGACTATGATAATCATCTCTTTAAATATGATTATAATTACAAGCCTCTGGTAGGTACAGTTAAAATGTCATTCTTGATAGAGATCCTCAGAACTAATTGTAACTGTAACTCCTGCCTACCCAATAAAAAGTGGTGCACCACTTATCTGGATTTCCAAGGTAAAGGGACGTCATTTGACAGTGATTATAAGGAATGCACATCCTCTTTTATTGCAGAAAGCAAAACTTGGGACATGTGGTCTCATCAATTCTGCACCCCAATTCCAACATAATGAAGGCCAAACATTCCTTTAGCCTCCCTATTGCATAGGTTTATCCTGTAGGTTCTGTCTCGCATGAATAGCATTATCAACAAATCACATTTACTACCACTTCATTATTTAAACAAATCCTTTTCTTCTATACTTCAGAAAACCACTCTTGTATACTCCTTTTTTGTCAATTTGCTTGTCCTGGCTCTATCCATTTGCAAAATTTAGTGTGTCCACACACAGCTTATTAGCTTACTAAATTTTGTATCATTGTTAAACTGTTTCAATGGAAAGCCAAAAACACAAATGGTGGAAATTCTCAGCAAATCTAAAAATTACTTGAAGTTTTTGTCATATGTTCAGGGTATTCTTATATTTGATGTCTTCTTAATGATATACCTTGAGTTTGAGGAAAGTGGGAGAAGCCAAAAGAGAAATTGGTGAGGGTGGGGACCAGTTCTGCCTGACAAAGGAAAGTAGTGGTGGAGGAGGAGAACTGGTTAGTCTGTTGTCTATAAAGAAATTGCGAGCTTTATGGCCTTCCTAAAGGGAGATTAGGGTGTATAGGGAATGGTCATCCATCGTAAAAATGAGATGAAAAGGGCCAGGAAACTTAAAATGATTGGAAAGATCGAGAGCAAGTAAAGTGTCATGAATGTAGGTGGCAAGGGACACAAAATGAAGTCAAAAATATGAAGACATGAGTTCATTGGGGTAGGAGCAAGCAGGAACAATGGGCCTTCTCTGCTAATCAGGTTTGTTGATCTTGGGTAGAAGGTAGAAATGAGCAGTACGAGGGTTAGAGACGATTATATGAAATCTGTTCAGCTCCATTTTTGGTGTTAGTTTGTCTATATAATAGTGTTATATAGTCGAAGGGTCTTATTCTAGCTGGAAGTCTGTGATTAGTGGTGTTCCACAGAGATCTGTACTGGGACCTCTGCTGTTTGTGATGTATATAAGTGACCTGGATGAAAGTGTAGATGGGTGGGTTAGTAAGCTTGGAGATGATGTGAAAATTGGTGGTGTTGCGGATCACATAGACGACTGACAAAGAATACAGTGGGATACATTACATATCATTTGTAGATATGGGCAGAGACATGGTAGATGGAGTTTAACCTGGCCAAATGTGAAGTGCTTCACCTTGGTAAGTCAAATTTAAAGAGCGAGTACACTGATTAGAAG